>NW_018456191.1:0-428 GCF_002113885.1 Mizuhopecten yessoensis
ATTTGCATGTGGGAAACGAAAGTACCATAAATAGATGCAATACCTACGGTAAAATTACATAAGTTTCTAAGGTCAGTGAAGGCAAATTCGTCACATTAGTAAGGGTTTCTGTTAATAATTCGACCGAATAGGCATGTATCAAAATGCCGACGAGCACCAATACAGAAGAAGATTCGACTGAAATGCCTATAAATAAACATTGTTATAAACACGCCTGAATGACGTCACTCAGCAACATTTGTGACGTCATCAGGCCTTCCATGGTTTTGCTCAAAGGTGCAGGCAGTTTTGCCACCTTCAAACATTTAACTAATTGACAAGTAATCTAAGTTTTTAAATGTAAAAAAAAATATGTTTATGTTACACAAGCCGTACACTGAGTCAGATACGAACAGCTCCAAATGTGTGTGTGTAACAATGATTAACAT
>NW_018456192.1:0-428 GCF_002113885.1 Mizuhopecten yessoensis
GTCGGCTTGAGCACAGAATTCATACAGAGCACAGGAACGGTTTATAAATACGGGTACAGGTCTAATTCCTAGAAATACCGGCTGATTGAAGTGAAAACAGCAATGGTAACAAAAAGTCACAATGGGCACTTATAAGCATTATAAGAATATCGATATTCACATCACGCAATTGAGTAGTATTTTCCCCAAAGAGATTATAAAACGTGTCTTTCAAGGCAAATCCGTGAAATTCGAATCAACTGCAGTTGCATAGGAAAAGGTATTTGACGGTTTGTCTGCTGACACAATCACAAACTGATCATAGAAATCATCCTCTTTATGGCAGGCATGTAATATAACCCCCTAGTATTTTCAACCTAGTTACAATTTAAACTTGTCCTATAGATCCTGAGATCTGCTCTTCTCCTTTCGTCCCCCAGAAATATATG
>NW_018456193.1:0-428 GCF_002113885.1 Mizuhopecten yessoensis
TAGTATGCACATATCAGCCCTGACTGACCCCCCGGGGCTGATGGTGGGGCCAAAAAGGGTCGGAATTGACTGAGATTTCAAAAATCTTCTTCTCAAGAACCAGATATGGTAGAATCAAATACTCTTCATAGATCGAAGGGTCTTAAGGTGCTTTACCAAAATTGTGAATTTCATGACCCTGGGGTATCACGTTTCCCCCTGGGGAGGGGGTAAACTTTACTATAGTTTATATAGGGAAATCACATTTTGGACCAACATTTGTTTAATTTCCATTAGAAGTAATTCAATTTAGGTTAGCATTATCAGTATTAGGTAGCAGTTTGATAGTATATGCACATATAAGCCCTGACTGACCCCTCCCCCCCACCCTGGGCTGATGGGTTGGGCCGAAAAGGGTCAAATTGACTAAAATTTCAAAAATCTTCTTC
>NW_018456194.1:0-428 GCF_002113885.1 Mizuhopecten yessoensis
AGAAGATTTTTGAAATATTTGTTAATTTTCCCTTTGGGGCCCCGCACTGGCCCCAGGGGTTTGGGTTGGAATCCGAATTTTACAATTTTGTAGCCTCATCTACCAAGGATGATTCTGACCAAGTTTGAAATAAATCCATCCACTGGTTCTTGAGAAGAAGTTGACGGACGACGGACGAAGGCGGACGGAAAGCGATTAGAATAGGTCACTTGAGCAAAGCTCAGGTGATCTAAAAATGTTAACAGACGACGCACGACGACGGATAGCAATAGGTCATGAGCTAAAGCTCAGGCGACCTGAAAACCTAACAGATGGACGCGCGGTCAGACGGACAAAGCAGCCTATACGGGCGTATAGAAAACCTGACCAATCACTAGGCTGATACTGACAAAGACAGACAGCAATAGGTCACTAGTCATCAGGTCAAA
>NW_018456195.1:0-428 GCF_002113885.1 Mizuhopecten yessoensis
TTGCTATAATCACTGACTTGAAGGTAATTATATAGTTCTGTGTCTGTGGAAACACACGTCTCTGATGTAGTGTATACGCCTTTGTTGCTAGTCACGGACCTATAATATTAGTTATATAGTCAGTTACTGACCCTCTACAGAACCATAGAGGGTCAGTAAGATTTATAGGGGGCGAGGGCGGAGCCCGAGCCTCCTATACATCTTACTGACCTTCTATGGTTCTGTAGAGGTCAGTAACTGACTATATAACGAATTTATCGCATCGAGGACCCTTTTTGCTTAAAATGAAAGTGATGTAAAGCATAACAAAACAATATGAATATTTGACATATTTAGAGGTTTCGTCTAACCTCGCTGCGGTAAAGCCTTCAAAATCCACATCTTGATGTTTCTCCATGAGATAATCCTTAAAACACTTCACACACGTC
>NW_018456196.1:0-428 GCF_002113885.1 Mizuhopecten yessoensis
GTTTTCCAATAAATGAACCGTCTTATATAATTTAAACAAACGAAAAAACTTCATCCTATAATATTTTAACCTAATTTTCTTAATGACACATGTCAAAATCCAATTGTAGGTGAATTTGTAATGTCTATCGTGATGTTAAACTGTCTATTGTCTAGCATGCAGTTATTTGTATATTTAGATAATATATGACAACAAATAAATGTGTAGGATACTTAAATGACATTCTTATATTAATTCAACAAGTAGTGTATAGGTTGAGGTAGCACTGATTAATGATTAAAACAAAACTACTACTTACCAACTGTTGTTAGAACCAGCCAGACCAAGGCGGGAATAAAAGAATGAAATAAGAAATCAATATCATCAGGCATTCAGCCTAGGTATTGTCTGTCGCACGAGTACTTTTTGGATAAAGCACATTTTGTATT
>NW_018456197.1:0-428 GCF_002113885.1 Mizuhopecten yessoensis
TCCAAGTTGTGTTTAACCAACACAGAGTAGGCATTAATGTCAGTATATTTCATAGTGATGATGATCATTACCATTCTTCATCTTTTTCATAAAAGTAGCCAGTGAAATATCTGTAGCAGGAGAGTGTTTTTACCAGCTACTGGCTACAAATAAAACCCCTTGTGGATTAAAACACTTCCCAAATTGCAAATTGTAGGGAATTTAATTTTTNGTTTTCCTTTCTGAAAACTTTCTGGTTCAAGTGGAGGCTCAATTATATATACCCCCCACCACCACCACTCCCTTCTCTGCATTGCTTGTGACATTTGACCCTTTATCCTTGACCAATGGCTGTATAAAACCCCCAAAAATTAAGGTTATTCCTTAAATCAAATTTTATCTTATATTTTAATAGACATCTATAATACTCTGTACCTGTTAAGTCCACT
>NW_018456198.1:0-428 GCF_002113885.1 Mizuhopecten yessoensis
TTGGAGAAGAAGATCGTTGAAGTTTAAACATATTGTCAGCATTTTTAAAGATCAAAGGAAATATTCAAAATGGCGTACAACGTTAGCGGTAAATGTAGCAGAAAAACTAAAGACATCAACTTCATCGGAATAACATTCTTCATCGATCTATTGAGGAATTATTTTACAAAATTGTGACCTTTGCCCAACAGCGAACTTTTTCATTTGACCTTTTAAGTAATAACATACAATGGAAAAAAGTTAGCCCTGAAAGTTATCAACAAATGATGTCTGTGCTTAAAGGCTGTAAATTCAACCATGTTCGAGTTATAGCCATTTTAAGATTTTGAGGTATGACGTCTTGGTGACCATTTTAATTTTTCAATGAAGTTGATTTTTTTTTCGAATGTTAGAGGACACCTGGGGAAACCTTTTTTATAACAAATAAA
>NW_018456199.1:0-428 GCF_002113885.1 Mizuhopecten yessoensis
ATCAATCACAAGAGTTCAAACTTCAGAGCTGTGCGCGTTTTGTTTTGGTGTTGCGTATTGCTGCATTTTTCAGGCCATTCATAATGTTAACTAAGTCTGCAATGTTAATAGAGTCTTAAAAAACAATTATCAGAACTATTTCAATCTTTATATATCAACGATGTGTTGGCTTTGAAATACACAACATTAATTGACAAATTCGGTCGTATATAGCCTCAAAAGCCTAAATCAGAGACACCACAGACTCTTTTACTTCAGTCGATTTCCTCCATCTTAACTGACAACATGACCAACTTAACAGTGACGGCTTACTACTATGCTGTACGATAAGCTTGATTATTTCGACTTTCCTATCTTTATCTTTCTCTTTCTTGATAGTAATATTCATGATTCCCTACATATGTTATGTTAAAAAAGTAAACTTGTCA
>NW_018456200.1:0-428 GCF_002113885.1 Mizuhopecten yessoensis
AGTACATGTAATAAACTGGTCCAGTCATTTACAGGAATTTTAAGTTCTTGTAAAAAGCTTGTCCAGATATTTACAGGAATTTTAAGCACATGTAAAAAGCGGTTCCGGTCACCTATTGGAATTTTAGCTACGTGTAA
This sequence comes from Mizuhopecten yessoensis, assembly GCF_002113885.1. NCBI lineage: Eukaryota > Metazoa > Mollusca > Bivalvia > Pectinida > Pectinidae > Mizuhopecten > Mizuhopecten yessoensis. The sequence continues at coordinate 138 of NW_018456200.1, forward strand.
AAAGCTGATCCAGTCATTTACAGGAATTTAAATTATATGTAAAAAGCTGGTCCAGTCATTTACAGGAATTAAAAGTATATTTAAAAAGCTGGTCCAGTCATTTTACAGGAAATTTAAGTACGTGTAAAAAGCTGGTCGATTTATTTACAGGAATTTTAAGCATATTTGAAAAGCTGGTTCAGTCATTTAGAGGAATTTTAAGTATGTGTTATAATCTGATCCAGTCAGTAACAGGAATTTTAAGTTCTTGTAAAAAGCTTGTCCAGTTATTTACAGGAATTTTAAGCACAT
>NW_018456201.1:0-428 GCF_002113885.1 Mizuhopecten yessoensis
GCTCTGTTGGTAAAGTGATACATGTAAGTATAGAGACTGGGCCAGTGTAGGTAGCTCTGTTGGTAAAGTGATAGTATAATGATCAGAGGTACAGGGTTTGAATCCCGGTCGGGCCCCATTGATTTTTCACTCTAAAAGCTGAGTTGTTGATAACTTTTATTAATTTCATTTTTGGAATTGTTTTGTAAATGTTCTGGTATTTGGTATGGTTATTTAATAGAAATGATTTATTAAAGCTATAGTCAAGCCAGAAAGAAAAATCCAATTCAAATTTACTAAAATAAATTGTGGTACAGGAATGCTTAGAGATAGTTAACAGGAGAATGATGTATTTAGGACACACATTTTTTTAAAACTTTTTTTGCAATGGTGCGGGATCCTTAAAGTTATTTAAATAGAGAATATATGTACATACTGACACAAAAAAC
>NW_018456202.1:0-428 GCF_002113885.1 Mizuhopecten yessoensis
TTTTTCTTCTTTTCATGCCAATTTGAACATGTTTAAATTCCTTAAATTGTTTTCTGTGCTGAAGAAATAGTCTAAATTTTAAAGGTTTACTCCCCGACCCTATTGAGCAGCAACCAGTTTGCGACAGCATGCTGCGTCATCAGGATCATTGTTTCCAATAAAAAAAAGTAACGAGTGTGAATAATATCAAAACAATATAACACCTTTCCCATTTTCTGCTGCTTCTTGATCTGGTTCTTCTACTAAAGTACTGTCTTGGATATCTGTGGAATCTGGATCCTCAACATATGAAGGCCATGTACAACTACCCACTGATATTTCTAGACCACATATTGACCCATTGACTTCAGTCTCACCCTGATTGTCAGTGGTTGTTGTGTCCTGCTCTGCTTCAGCTACTGCCTCAACAGTTTCTTCTGGAGTTTCTT
>NW_018456203.1:0-428 GCF_002113885.1 Mizuhopecten yessoensis
TATGGAGTTATTTCTAGCGAAATAGGGGATGAAATACAACGCTAAGATACTTGATTAAAATCAGCTAAGGTGAAAATTCATCCAGTTGGAAAAATGACATACACGCAGGCATACACGTTACACGGTATTGCAAACAAAACGTTGTAATTCTTGACAATAACAATTAATATCTGCATTGGAACAAAATTGTATAATTGTAGTTTTTTTAATGTTTGAAATAACTAACTGTGTTTCAGTTCGTTGTCGTTCTTTTGTTTTTTAACTCTCTGTTTCATTTTTGTTTTATTTTCTATAACTGCGTTGCTTATATCTGCTGACCATAATTGTTTATGTCATGATGATAAATTTCTTTCTACACTTGTCATATTCTAATAGAAAGATTACAAATAGTGACTACTTTCAATCATTTTACGTACTTAAGAGCAAAT
>NW_018456204.1:0-428 GCF_002113885.1 Mizuhopecten yessoensis
GATAAAATTTACTGTTGCGTACGGGCTACGAATTGGTATTACCCCTCCGTGCGTACGATGCAATCCATATCTACGATTTAATTTTATCTTTAAGAAGAGTTCAATATCCTACATTAAGCGATATATAAACTCACCAATAAGTCTTCCACACTCCGTTCTACTTCATTTTTCTTTCATGGACATGAGATATATATCATTATAACACTATGATAACACAAATATGGTAAATGAACACCTGTTCGCCCCTGAGTATCGCTTTCACAAATGATACAGCTAGATAAAAACACATCACTTTCATACAAATACCGCGTTCCTTTAGTATTTTATGATACAACGCACACATCACGTTGAAAATTCATTAACTGCACAAATAAATGTATCTACACTACCAGCTAAATGACAAACCTCTGATTTCCCTTCAAAGGAAA
>NW_018456205.1:0-428 GCF_002113885.1 Mizuhopecten yessoensis
GGTAAAGGAAAACCAAGTGGTTTAAGATGCGCACGTAAGTTACGTATTCACCGTCGTGAAGAAAGATGGGCCGATAAGCAATACAAGAAAAGAGCTCTTGGTACCGCTTTCAAGTACTTACCATTCGGAGGTTCTTCCCACGCTAAGGGTATTGTTCTTGAAAAGATTGGTGTTGAAGCTAAGCAACCAAACTCTGCTATTCGTAAGTGTGTTCGTGTCCAATTAATTAAGAACGGTAAGAAGATCACTGCTTTCGTTCCAAACGATGGTTGTTTAAACTATGTTGATGAAAACGATGAAGTTCTTATCTCTGGTTTCGGTCGTAAGGGTCGTGCCGTTGGTGATATTCCAGGTGTTCGTTTCAAGGTCGTCAAGGTCTCTGGTGTTTCACTTTTAGCTCTTTACAAGGAAAAGAAGGAAAAGCCACG
>NW_018456206.1:0-428 GCF_002113885.1 Mizuhopecten yessoensis
ACATGCATGTACAATGAACATACATGTAGAGTGAGCATACATGTATAGTGAGCATACACGTACAATGATCATACATGAACAATGAACATTCATGTACAAGGAACATACATGTACAGTGAGCATAGATGTAGAATGAATATACATGTAAAATGAAAATACATGTACAATGAACATACATGTATAATGAACATACATTCACAGTGAACATACGTGTATAGTGAGCATGTATGTACAATGAACATGCACGTACAATGAACATACATGCATAGTGAGTATACATGTACAATGAACGTACATGTATAGTTAGTAAACATCTACAATGAACATGCTTGTAAAGTGAGCATACATGTACAATGAACATACATGTAGAATGATTATACATATACAATGAGCTTACATGTACAATGAACATGCATGTACAATGAACA
>NW_018456207.1:0-428 GCF_002113885.1 Mizuhopecten yessoensis
TGTTTGTGTATTTCATCTTATTTATGTTTTCAAAAAACACCCACAAGGTATTGGTTTCTTTTTAGATTTGTTTTAGGAATGCTATCGTCCTGCTGGTTAAAACAATATTCAAAATTCATAGCTTCAGTTATTGAAGTACATATAATAAGGGGATCGTTCATATTTACATGTATGTATTGATTGACTAATAGAGATACAATTTATTGTTTTTTTAAATCAGATTTTGTGGTGAAAATGCTTGTTACTGGTATGCTCATGGTAGTATGTTTTACCGTTATATTAGTTTGTGCTCAACTTTTGTTATTTCTGACTTAGGGGCCCAACCCATAGAAACCTCATACTTGAATATTGTAAATTACTTCATGTATAAAAAAACAATAAAACAAGAAAACAATTGTCTACCAAACTGTTATTTAAACTCGCTAAAA
>NW_018456208.1:0-428 GCF_002113885.1 Mizuhopecten yessoensis
AACCCAAACACCAGTCATTATCATAGCCCAGTGTCAAGGTAGGTGACACCTTTGCGTCAGAAACTGGTCCTCATTATAGTCATCACCTCTTAATGACTAATTTCGGGGAAGATCGCCTAACGTCATACATATTTTGAACAAGGACATAACACCATATTCACAATTATCACCATTTTAGGGCGGTAAGGTTTCACCTAATTTTAGAATGCTTAAACCGAAACAAAAGGCTAAACAAAGATAATATTACTCTTCAATATAGTTTTTTCGTCCGATTTAAACTCGTCACTTGTTCAGGATAAGTGTCGTCAATAACGTTGAGGACAATTACCCTCCCTGGAGACATAGTCATGTTCTGCCTGTAGTCTTGCAAAGGTCGTTGTGTAAATATTTCCTTTGGTAATATGGTGCCATTGTTTTTACCGTTTTTG
>NW_018456209.1:0-428 GCF_002113885.1 Mizuhopecten yessoensis
TACATTCACAGTGTTGACTGGTGGGATTCAAGCTCCCATACATTTGTCAAGGAATCCGCATCGTTCGCCTTGCTTATGACTGACACCTGGAAATTTGTGTATTCAAATGCGGGCGGTGGGTTGGAAGGAGAGGGAACGATAACACTCCTCGCTGAATACATCAACTCCGGACATGAAGTAAAAATCGATATTGGTGGTCGTGTGTCCAAGGTCGACATGATTTTTACCAAATCCAACGAAACATACGCGCTACTCTCATCAGAGTTAGTTTCAGATAACATGCAGAGCAACCTCCAAAGAACAGTGACCGTAGCATCTTCATCGGGGAGGATAGTAACGTATGTGTTTGGATTTGAACAGAACACTAACATCATTGAACATTCATCGGAGGCTATCGTGCGGTGGTTTGTTGACACCTCTGTATGGAC
>NW_018456210.1:0-428 GCF_002113885.1 Mizuhopecten yessoensis
CACTGGGGGTATAAACTACACACAGGTATACATACCAGGTACAGGATCAACCTCACAGCTGTAGAACAGGCGAGAATCACAGGTCATGTTCTTCCCCTCCTGACATGAACATGACATATCATTTTCTACTGATTGCTGATCCTCTGCACCAGGACAATAGCCAGCAAACAATGAATCCGCCTCACTATAAACAAGTTCATATATTAGTTAATAAAAACTCTCAGAACACTTTACAAACCTAAAGTAACAAATAAAGGCAAGACCTTAGGATTTACCCGAGATTTGCATCATAAATTTGAAATCAATTTTTCTCATTTTCTGACTGTTGGTTGAACAAATTTCAAAGTTCAAAGTATGCAAGTGTAAATGGTCCGTTGCCTGTATACCCATAACTTACACAGGTGTCACACAGTAAACCATAATCAGGT
>NW_018456211.1:0-428 GCF_002113885.1 Mizuhopecten yessoensis
AGGATTTTAAAGAAGTGTCAAACATTTGACCAGAGACGTGTGACCAGACGGACACTAAGCTGTGGGATTTTCTAATAAACCTGCGTTATAAGAATATTGTACTTCATGTTCTCCTGGTCATATGGTAGTGCTGTACTGATCAAGAGAACGGTGTTTTAAGATCATGAATGTGTTATGATCAAGAAAGCGTTTTGTATGATCATAGCTTTGCAACAAAAAAAAAAAATGCGCACCTGCATCGTTCATACAAACTGTTATTGCCATATTAACACAACTCAGTGCTTATATTTACCATTTTGGAAGATTTTAATATCATAGAAACGACAGCATTTACCATTATTTCTTGCGCATTTCCCGCTCCGTTATGATGATCGCACAACTCAAAATAACCTGTTCGGGAAATGAAGTGTGCGAGTTGCCCCGATTCA
>NW_018456212.1:0-428 GCF_002113885.1 Mizuhopecten yessoensis
CAGCATATTTTTCCTGATGACTTCCCTTATTAAAATGCATATGTAGGCACCTATGTTGCAAAAAAGCAACGACTGAAATATGAGCGAACACGTACAACACGTACGTGAATATCTCTGTAAAATACCAAATGTGTGTTATCTAGAATTATCAGTGCTTATCGTATCCGGGTTGAATTGTTATAGAGACGTGGGTGGTAGCATATGCCCTCCTCTAAACATATACTGAACAAATAAATAAACAGAGAAATTATGTATGATAGGTTCATATCTAAGCTTAATTGTAAAATGTTATTTATTTTGATATGGTATAATTATAATAATTACAGACGATTTAAACGGGGAATAAATGGGTTACTCGATCTGAAAATTTGATCTGTTCGCTTAATTAATTAAAGCCCTTTATTATGCCCACGAGTGTAGAAGATTAA
>NW_018456213.1:0-428 GCF_002113885.1 Mizuhopecten yessoensis
TACACAATGATATGCATTATGGATGTGTTGACCAGTCATTGCCGTGTTCGTCTATAAATGACCGATTATAGAACAAAATACTGAAATAGTTGGACATAATGAATAGAATAAGGGAGAAATTGTTCCCTGAAATACTGGCTGAATAATATAATCAGACGGGGCTTGATAGAACAAAGAACACAATATCGAATGATATTATTTTATTTACACAAAGTAACGAGTATGGGACAGAATAAATTAAATAACATTAAACATCAACAAATTAAACACAATTACAAACAACGCGTTTCCTTATTGAGGCTCTGTTGTACAAAGTGAAAAAAATGTGATGAATAATGGTGTACACTATTTTTAATTTTATGAAACTCTTCGAGAATAAACAGGCAAATTCGTGGAATTTATATCCCCCGCTTGCAGGACATATTGTA
>NW_018456214.1:0-428 GCF_002113885.1 Mizuhopecten yessoensis
CCACAGCCTCAACACACATCAACAAGACATATAACAGCCTCAACACACAGCAACAGAACATACCATAGCCTCAACACACAGCACAAAAAACATATCACAGCCTCAACACACAGCAACAGAATACACCACAGCCTTAACACACATGGCAACAAAACATACCACAGCCTCAACACAAAGCAACAGAACATACCACAGCCTAAACACACCGCAACAAAACATACCACAGCGTCCTCAAACAGCAACAAAACATACCACAGCGTCCGCACACAGTAACATACCATACCTCAGTCACAATACACGGCAGCAAAACATACCACATTCACAATACACAGCAACAAAACTTACCACAATCACAATACACGGCAACAAAACATACCTCAGTAACAATACACAGCAACAAAACATACCACAGTCACAATACACAGCAA
>NW_018456215.1:0-428 GCF_002113885.1 Mizuhopecten yessoensis
TTATGTAGGGGGGGGGGGGTTACAGAGCAAACTGTAAAAGTACTAGGCGGTAAGGAAGGGTTGTGTGATAAGTATTTCCTACACATTAAACCTATGATTACATCAGAGTTACGATTGTCTGCTTTTATACACGTTTTTCAGTGGTTGTATATCAAGAGTTAAACACATTATACCCAGTGATTATATCGGACTTACCGTTGTTTTCGTACATGTTATACCTTTGATTATATCGGAGTTATCTCCTCATGGCTATATACTACCTTTGATTTATGATTAGTGTACTAGCCATATTTACTTTTTAATTATTCTAAATATATTACCAGAATCCTCTTTACAATTCTTCGGTTAGAACTCTTTTGGCAAGTAGATGTCGCATTAAGGTGGCTCCACACTTTCGAAATTAACCAGCAAAATTCGTTGAAACTTTC
>NW_018456216.1:0-428 GCF_002113885.1 Mizuhopecten yessoensis
CCAACCAGTCTCTGAATTTGCAGTACATGATCAAATTCAACTTGCGTACGTTAAGTCAAATGAATATTGCTGTTTAGTATGAACAGACCAAACCATTTCATCCCTCCATCTCTTTTCAACCTGAGATAGAACTGAACAAGCATAGCCGCAATTCATTTCCAGAACTGTTTAAGTATGCTGTACCATCTGTTGAGAAAGTTTGATTAAAAGAGCTGCCCTCGTTTATTGTAAAGAGTTTAAAACACTTCTAGTGTATGTCAGGGTACAGTAAATGATGTACCAGCCCTAGAAACATCCTCCAAAAATCTCAGATGACACTCAACATGCCACTTCAGGGATCTGTGCCACAAACTCCCGAGGAGTAGCTGTGGCCACGGTGGCTTCTGTTCACTTGATGCCACTGGACATAAGGTGACATCCACCTCAGA
>NW_018456217.1:0-428 GCF_002113885.1 Mizuhopecten yessoensis
GATGGTACTTGTCTTTTCACAAAGGACGTGTGGACGCACCTTGTAATCCCTTAACGTACAGTCCCGTGTTACCTCTCTCCCACAGGTTTTGAAATTGGAGGAACGGAAGGCCCAGGGAGTGGTGAACAGGATGATGACGAAAGTAGACCACCACGAGGAGATATCCCATAATTTCACCACCAAACCCGCATGATATTTATTACGTATGTGCTATAATTATTATTATTCTTGATGTAGTATATACTTTCGATGTCATCCCACTTTTTCACGTGCCTCTCGGTATGTGGATACCACGCTTCTTTTATTGTTTTGTTTCACCACTTTATTTTTCCACTGATTTTTGTGTCGCCTGCAACGCGAGGCGACATACAGGTATTACGTTGTCGGCGTCGTCGGTTGCGTCGTCCGAAACAAGGTTTCCGTGCGAT
>NW_018456218.1:0-428 GCF_002113885.1 Mizuhopecten yessoensis
CCTGAGTTTCTGTACTTACTCTGACCCACAATACAAGCTGCTACTACCCACCTTAATGTCTTTTAGACGATCCACATGGAGTTGGAAAATACATGTTTTATGCGTTTTCTGTCTACGCTTACAGAGGTAAGTAGGCATGGAACATTACTCATCTGGTGGTGTTCTCCGTCAGAACTACACAGACAATGTAATGGCTGATTACCTTCAAAACCTACATCTATTACACAATTCTAGATAGTATCACTCACGCTATAAAATTAGTTCTACTGACTCAATTCACACTAGTTAGTACCCCCCAATCCCCCCAAACTTTTTCGTCTTAACGAAATTCATTATTATCCAAAACCAGTAATATGCTAATTATTATCATTACTAGTATGTGCTTATTATTTTTACAAGGATATCGAACATAGAGCTATAGACATGAT
>NW_018456219.1:0-428 GCF_002113885.1 Mizuhopecten yessoensis
ACAGACTCCGCCAACATCCAAACGTTTGCCCGAACTTGCAGTGTGCTGAAGGGATATACTGAGTTATTTCAGTTCTATTCTTTTTACTTACTAATGATTCGTTTATGGTGATTTTCTGAGAAGGTGCGAAGTGTCGTTTAAATAGCATGTTCACACGTTGGACGAAATGTTTGAATTTGTAGGGGTGGGGGTGTTTTGCGGGTATGTTTGTGTACGTTTGAATGATAAATGTATGTACATCATATGGTAGGAACTTGATATGAGTACTTAAAGGAACTCAAACTTTTTCATTTAATTTGAAATTTTCAAAGAGAGGAAGACTTACAAGTCCTCATATAACCGTATAAGTTGTTCACCCTGTCTAGTTAAATTAATATACATTAACTACTCTTTGATCAGGCTCCATATTAACCGTCTCGCAAGCCAAC
>NW_018456220.1:0-428 GCF_002113885.1 Mizuhopecten yessoensis
AGGACGTTAAACAAAATAAAACCAAACCAAAAATCACTTTATTACCATGTCACCAATGAAGGTCGGGGATTGAAAAAATAATATATATGTTGTTGTAAGAGACAACCAGTGAAGGAACCCCTGTAGAGTAAGGAATTTCTGTGTGTGCCTGCTACATGTACTTGGGGACTCAAAAATGACCAAAACATGTCCGTATAACTTAAAACTTAAAAGAATTTAGTTTGTTATAGCACAACGCATCAACAGTACCGTGCGGACAAGATGCATACATAGGTCGATTTAACAATCGGTTGTTTGATGAGATAGGAACGTTAACACATGTCTGATATAGTTGGATCGGTTGATCAGTGTTACGGAATGAAAAGAAGAACCTAAAGGCTTTGTTATATAAGGTACATCGTATACGTAAACAAGTTTAAATCAATATT
>NW_018456221.1:0-428 GCF_002113885.1 Mizuhopecten yessoensis
CTGAAATGATTGTCTATTTCATTGGAGATAGTGAAACAATTCTAGCAGTTTCATTGGCACAATCCTCTGTCAAATTAAACGTTTCGGATCAATGAGGTTCATAAATCTAAGTCAGTACCTGGGCATGTGCTGATGACAGTGTTTACTTATCTATTTTCTTTGTCTACATAAACTTATAGGGTTATGACACATATAATGTACTACACATAAGTCATCTGGTACAAATCCCGATTCCTTACATGATAATCCAAGAGTAAATACATCACTTGATATCTCTACATTATCTCCAGTACAGTGTAGACCTACACTGTAGCTTTCACTGTAGCAGTTAATTTCATTGTAAGCTTAACTTTTGGTTTTGTTTGTGTTTTACATCCTATTAGCACATTCACCCCTGAAAACACATTTGAACTCTTCCAATTCAAAGG
>NW_018456222.1:0-428 GCF_002113885.1 Mizuhopecten yessoensis
AACACAGAAATATTTTCAATATCCCACGGAGGACCCTCTATTGCTGTATGTCGGCGAAGTCTGCAAAAACAAAAGAATATAATTTATAAAGCAGAACAAAAACAAAAATTCATACAATTGATTGTGTATATCCCCATTTGATTAACTGGAATATAGTGTGATGAATCAGTATATGCGGAAATATAAGTCACAATGACCTATTTGATTTATTGACGTAGTACTGTTCAAGATTTATTAACACGTACATGACGATAGATTACTTTTGGGGAAAAGATGTGCATTGCAAATGTATTGCATACTAGTGATATACAAAGATACGTCGAGCTCTACATTGAATCCCTTGTTCTTTAGGAAAAAATAAATGAAGAAGAGACAATACGTTTTGCCTCTCGCTTCTGCATTGTGAAGAATAACAAAACCTATACCAC
>NW_018456223.1:0-428 GCF_002113885.1 Mizuhopecten yessoensis
TTGCCATGAAATTCAAATTTATGTACTCCATTTTTAATGGTACATGGTGGAAAAAATTAATTGTACAACAAATTACATCAGATATAGATGAAAAAACTTTTTTTTTCTTGCAAAATCTCTTTACAATGCAAAAAACGTAACAAATCAAAATTTGACAGTCTGAATTTTGAAAAAAATGTATAGTAACGACCCTCACTACAATCCCACCCCCCTTTAGGTTTGACCATATTTGTCCATTTACGATAGTTGAAGTGTCACAGTAAGTTGTCTTGACATCAAGTAATTGAAAGTAATGTGCTCAAAGTACCATGATTGTCTTGATAGATCATCTAACAATACAAATATATGAATACATCTCACAATCTCTTTCTATGTCAATTTAAAAAAATAGTGATATTTTAGCCCGCGTGTGTTTTGTCGATTTGGTC
>NW_018456224.1:0-428 GCF_002113885.1 Mizuhopecten yessoensis
GATGGCTACCCTCTGCCGACAATCATGTGGTTTCGTGACGGAAACCTCATTCTGACTGCTTCGTCTGGACTACACAGTTCGTACTCGTTCATAGCCGATTTTAGTGTCCGCGAGTCGGAGTACACCTGTAGTGCCACTAATTCTTACGGAAGTGAGATGTCTGACGCCACCACAATACCAGACGTTTACGGTAAAGTCTATAAATTATTCAAAATCGGCTCACTCTGCTAAGATACCTCTTTCTGCTTAAGCTTATATATACTGCAGTACGAATTATAATCCATGTCTATTTAGTGCTTAAGATTAAGTCAAGGCTTGTGTCTACTGTATGCTGGAACATTTTCGCTGTAGTTTAATTTTCGCCCTTTTTTGCCTTCTTTGATGCATAGGGCAGATGTATCATTACAGCAAATATAACTAAAAAACAC
>NW_018456225.1:0-428 GCF_002113885.1 Mizuhopecten yessoensis
TTGAATTTGAGAATGAAAGTTTGTTAGCGCTTTTACTCATAAAGTATTCAAGGGATATTTCTCGGACTAAACATATAGGTTTCCCAATGATCCTTAGTTATGAATATCGTTTTTTGAGACTGATTACAAACCCAAAATGTCCAACAGGCAGCCATCTTGAATTTGAGAGTTAATTTGTTAGCGCTGTTTTTCAAAAGGTTCTAGAGGGGTCTTCCTCAAATTTGACACGAAAGTTCCCCATGATCCCTAGTTACCCATATCAATTTTTTGGATAGAAGGGAAAATCAAGATGGCCGACAGACGACCATCTTGAATTTGAGAATGAAAGATCGTTATTTCTCAGAATGTTCACGAGGGGTCTTTCTCAAATTTCACATGAAGGTTCCCAATGGATCCTAGTTCCGCATTTCGAATTATGGGGATGATTG
>NW_018456226.1:0-428 GCF_002113885.1 Mizuhopecten yessoensis
GTGTGCCCAGTGCGGAGCCGAGAGAGGACAACTTCCTCTCTACGAACTTTCAGACTGGGAACAAATGTTTTAAGTTTCGGTTGTACTTTAAAGAGATTGTTTCTGGTCTCGAGAGACCAACGTTGCTGCCATTCATTTTGAATGGCTGTACGAGTAATAGGTTTTAAAGCTGGATATGGTAGTTTGATATTTGTTTGTTGGAGATTTAAAGCATGTTTTGCTTCTCTGTCAACAAATTCGTTGCCCTCAATTCCGAAATGGCTCGGACTCCATAGTAAAGTAATTTTAGATTTCTTTAAGATACGAGATATGCGAAAAGTAAGGTTGTGTGCGAGTGTTTTCAATAAATTAGACAGATATACATAAATTAACACTCGTAGTTATCTTAAACAACTTAACTTTTATAGTAACGATACAAGATAATTAAC
>NW_018456227.1:0-428 GCF_002113885.1 Mizuhopecten yessoensis
TATTACTTGTTTATTGTGATAAAAACTAATATACGTTCTGAATCAGTCTATCACATAAAATCTGATACTTAAAGGCATGGAACTTCGTTCGGAGATTATTATACGATGACGTCACAAACACGTCACAATCCAACGGCCTTCATCGGTTATTTCTGAAAGGAGGAAAAATAACCGGAAAATTCTGATTTCCGTTTCATTGATCTCTTTGTCGGCGCTTCAGGATTTTTTTTAATTTCAGTTTTTGTCACAGGCACAAAAAAGTAAACATGGTGATATTTTCTGGAGATCCTTTTTGTTAACAACCAGGTTCTGTTAATATTTCTACCGGGAGATATCTTCAAAAATAGCCGGCATTAAACCAATAGGTCAACTTTCATCATCTAAAAATTTCATCAGCTTTTGATTTCCGTTTGTTGAGAATATGAACG
>NW_018456228.1:0-428 GCF_002113885.1 Mizuhopecten yessoensis
AGAGAGCCCCAGTGTGCCGGACCCTAAAGGCAACTGTGTATCGATATATGCTACGTATGTACCTGTCATTCAAAACTATTACGTCAAAGTACTCATATATGGTGAGTATCATGTAAAGGGCGAGATTAACACTGGCAAACGTAGATTATATTGGAAAAGGGCGAATACCTAACAGGGTGAAAGTCTCCGGTATACAGTTTTTAATCATGATCTTCATTCGATGTTTTCAGTTCCATCCATTGATAAAGTAAAAGCATAATTATCAGTTATGGACTTTAGGTCAATATAGAGTTATATTTACAGTCTACACTGACACTCACTCAGCAACCTCTGTTCCAGCAAACTGGAGTTATCATCTCATAACCGGACTATAGAAAAGGACAAGTTGCCATGACAATGACAATTCATGAGGGTGGGGTTATCAAAAA
>NW_018456229.1:0-428 GCF_002113885.1 Mizuhopecten yessoensis
AGGCTCTGGACATTCAAGTGAACAAAAGATGAATTGGAGGAAGAAGTTGACGTGTTTATGTCTGGAGTTGGCCCAGGGTTTAATTCAACGTCGCCACACTGAAAAGGGAGCCAGGAAATAGCCACTATGGATAATACCATAGATAGAATATTTATGCAGTGATTTTGCTGGTGACTATTTTCTCTTTGTATATTAGGATAGTTACTCTTTAACCTGGAACGGTTGTCTATAAATATCAGGAATGTAAGGATGGGGAGAACGTCGACTCCATAATACAGATATAACATGGTTATCAAGGCCTCGTCGTAGCTAGATATAATATACACATTTCTGTATCTAGTAGCAATATCATAGAATAGACCTACTCTCGTTCTATGTAAAAGGTATTTAACGGCATTAGGTAATACTGGGGTGATAAACAAAGGCTT
>NW_018456230.1:0-428 GCF_002113885.1 Mizuhopecten yessoensis
TTTTTTTCTGTTGATTTACACTGTTGTTATGACCATAGATGTATTCTGTAAGTCCTGATTATCATTGTATGATGATTCCATGCTAGTTTGAAATTTTATGTATAAAGGCTTATTAACCCGACATATTTTTGTGTAATTTTATTGTTTTGACTGTCGGTGTATAATAATAAGTTGTTAGTTAAAACAATTTGTGTATGAACATATCATATTGATCCGAACTTCAGTTAAGTCGGCATTATTGTTGGTGTATGACCAAAATCTCAAGTAGAATACCAGTTTTATCACTGTTGCATTTTTAAACCTTCATATTTGAACAACTTTTGGTTTATAAGCGGAACAGACAGATTAATCTACTTTTATAAACCATCATTTAAAATAAGTGTCTTGATTCAAACATGGTCATGAACCAATATAAAATTTTGAAAAAT
>NW_018456231.1:0-428 GCF_002113885.1 Mizuhopecten yessoensis
TCTTGTATGCTTCCTGTTTGTATCCTGGGATGAGTAATGGCCTTGAGTTGTTGACAATGTTCCTGTTTACTGTTGCTGATGTTTCATAGTTCACATAACGCTTTGTGTTTGTTTTTACTACAATTATTTGTTGTTGAAAATTATTTTTGTGCCTGTTTCGACCGGTTTTATTGCTCCACCTGTGCTGGTGGTGTGCCACGTGGTCCGCCATTATTGTGTGTAAATTTCCGACCTCTGTTAAGTTCAGTGGCAGTTTGTTTCGGCAAACATTATTTATTTCACCGTTTCAGATTTATATTACGGGTGAAATTCTTTCTACGTTGTGTACGTTTCTACTATCGTTGTTTATTATATTCTCCCGTGTTTGTCTGCTTGTAAACTTAGTTTACTTTCGCTTTGGAGGGTATGTCTCGGTCGGGACAGCGACG
>NW_018456232.1:0-428 GCF_002113885.1 Mizuhopecten yessoensis
CCAGCCATAGAGGAAGAAATGTGATTGAAAGTTTTTTTATTCGGAAGTTTGTAATAATGAAATATTGTTAATTACAAATATATGTCTTGTTGCGACAGGTAAAGTTAATCTGTTTTAGGTAGAAAGAAATCGCAATGGCTGGATATTTTCAAATGAATTTTAACTGTCATTGTGCAATACAAGAAAGCTAATAATATTACATGTGAGATATATATCTATATTTGTAATTTACAATAAATATAGATCCAACATGTCATTAGCTTTCTGGTATTGTACAAAAAATAATTTGAAAATATCCAGACATTTTGATCTATTCCTACCTAAATCAGATAAACTTTATCTGTCAAAACAAGACATAACAAATATATGTATATAGTTAAAAACACATGATTATTAAGAGGCCTTTGGGGCCCAGTATAACTAGAGTG
>NW_018456233.1:0-428 GCF_002113885.1 Mizuhopecten yessoensis
TTGAGTTGGACAATATGACATGTTTAGTGGGACAATATGACATGTTTAGCTAGACAATATGTCATGTTTATTAGGACACTATGACATGTTTAATGGAACAAAACGACATGTTTAGTGGGAAAATAGGTCATGTTTAGTGGGACAATATTACATGTTTATTGAGACAATATGACATGTTTTGTATGACAATATGACATGTTTAGTGAGACAATTTGAAATGTATAGTTGGACAATATGACATGTTTAGTGGAACAGTAAGACTTGTGTAGTGGGACAATATGACATGTTTAGTGAGACAATATGACATGTTTAGTGAGACAATATGACATGTTTAGTGGGACAATATGACATGTTTAGTGAGACATTATGACACGTTTAGTGGGACAATATGACATGTTGAGTGGGACAATATGACTTGTTTAGTGGGA
>NW_018456234.1:0-428 GCF_002113885.1 Mizuhopecten yessoensis
CCGTACAAGGTATAGGATTCATAATGTTAGCTTTATTCCACTGTTATATAATATACTGAAAATAGTGTGTTATGTAATAATAATTTTCCTTAGAAAAACAAACATGACTGTTTTCTTTTCAAAACGACGTTTATCGCACTCATGATTTTGGTTGAATAACCCAGACTCTATGTATGTATTCATCTTGTACAAAATGTATTACCAATAGCTCAAATACTGGGGGTTTTCGGGGATGGGACCATAACTCTGATAAAGCAATGTTTAACGCAATATTGTAATTCATTTGAGATGTAACACAGCATTTGATTGGTCAATTAAATATTTTCTGCGAGGGTATACCTGCAAATTTGTCAATTGCATATGATGCCCGGATAGAGATTGTTAATAACGTGAAAGACCCCAACCGCTATAGACACGTCATAAAAAAA
>NW_018456235.1:0-428 GCF_002113885.1 Mizuhopecten yessoensis
TGGAATTTATTTTTTCATCAATTTTAAATACGATTTGACGTTGATCATATTATACCTGATTTGATATCCGAGTTTGTAGAATTGATGAACTGAAAGATACATAGCCCAAAAGTCTATTTTATAATCTAGTATGTATATATCTGGCAAATGAAGTTCATACACATAAGGGGGAAGATACGTCGTCCAGAGCAATTTATATATGAAACCCTAATTGACAGTAGCCGTTACATGTAACAGGATGTTAAAACAAAATAAAACAAACCAAAAATAAACGTCAGAGTAGCAGCTCAGGACGTAAGACGTTTGATTATTTTATTATTGTCCTATTAACAGTTGATTATCATTTAATGACGTGCCTCCATGTGTGGACAAATATGTGTGTATGGCTTAAATAGAACGCAGGTGGATGTTTTCTGAGACACAAGTCC
>NW_018456236.1:0-428 GCF_002113885.1 Mizuhopecten yessoensis
GTATCTGGCCAATTGACATTTACAGTGGACAGTGTACCATCTAGCGTCGACTCTGAAAGAGATTTAAATATAGTTTCTCCTTTTTGGGCTTTTGCAACAATTTTCTTTAGATTGAGATGATATTTCTTATCATTTGCCAAAGTTTCCGAAAAAGAATGGTTGTAAATTTTAAATTTTGGAATGCTGATATTGTCCAAATTTGGGTATATAGTATGCCCCAAAATGGAAGAATGGGAAGATGCTTCAAAAAATTCCTGAATTAGAGCAAGGTTTACTGGACGTAACATGGACACATCTTTTGTTTTATTATTACAATTACCTAACCTTGGAGGTATAAAGAGGTTATCTGAGGTGACCGAACATCTACACGGAATACTTAATACGCAAAATGTGCATCCTTTGATAATTTTCTGTCCGCTAGGGCAATT
>NW_018456237.1:0-428 GCF_002113885.1 Mizuhopecten yessoensis
GAGTCGAACCCTATACATATCTACCTTAATATTATCCATGACAATGCACCATTTACTTAAGATCTGTCCAAAACAAATATACTACATTTTTTCATCCATCTAATTTGTAACAATCTTTCTGATTGGATCTTGCAGGGTATATATTTCTACAGACCCCGATCTGCCGGGGTTTATATCTCTGCCGGGGTCTATAAAAGCACTTGCAAGGGGAAAAAACTTAAAATAGAATCTCTCTTCATAACAACAAAGATGGCGTCCGACACACATAAGCACTTGAGGTTTGCCAAACATTCACAGGATGATATAGCCTATTAGCAATCTAAACGACATCAAATTCAACGAAAAGGGCAGTAAGGGGGCCGCTCGGGTGCTAATCAGAAAGATGGTTGTGAATTGTCTGAAATATTGCCGAAAAGGTGTCCGCTAGG
>NW_018456238.1:0-428 GCF_002113885.1 Mizuhopecten yessoensis
GTGTTATGGTCTCATAACACGGAACTGGCTTTGGTAGTGTTATATAGTGACAAAGCAGAGCAAGGGTAAATACTTACGGTAACTGATATTAAAACTATTTTCTACAAAGCCACAACTTGTTTTTGCAGAAGTGTTGAAAAAAAAGAAATACAAACTATTTTTCAGTTCTTTTTCCAGCTGGGGTATATATTAACAACTTCAATATTGTATTTACGTTTTGTGTAGTAACTCCTAATGTTTCCTTTTATAATTTTTATATATTTCATGTTAATGACGGTGCATACCATTATTATAACACATCAAAAATTATATCAAATGTATCATTTCATCAGTCTTGGAAATATCAATATTTTTTTTTTTTAAATCAAATATTTTAACAAAGATAATATAAACAAGAGGCCCAATGGGCCTGCATCGCTCACCTGGTA
>NW_018456239.1:0-428 GCF_002113885.1 Mizuhopecten yessoensis
TTCGTTGGTGACTGGGCCCGTGGAAAAACCGTGACCGTTAACTGGAGTCCCAATAACTTGTCGTTTACAGAAAGTCGAGCTAATATAGATGTTTACACCATTGAGGTACAACCTTAATCCTTTACTTTATATGTTGTGTCATGTGTTATATTAGCATTGTATATCGCAACTTTACTGTGTTAATTTGATTACAGAAAAGTTTGATAATTCGATTTTAAATTCCGTATATAACACTATATTTTCGTTCTATGTAGTATAAGCACGCCAGCCTTAGAGTTGACACAAAACAAAACATGCAATAACAGAAACCGTGGAAACATTGGAGAAACTAAAACAAAACAAAAGACATCGGTTAGCCACACACATTGTAACCAGGAGCAACGCAAGGTGTTCCGACCGGGTGGAACTACGTTTCTAGACCCTACTTT
>NW_018456240.1:0-428 GCF_002113885.1 Mizuhopecten yessoensis
CCAGGCACATGTGTGATTTTTTCCAGGAAGAAATCATCCAACATTCACAAAATAATTTAAAATACCTGAACACGTAATTTCTGTTATGAAGTTAAAAGCACATAAGATGAGATTTTTGAATTAAATTAATGTTCTAACCAGGCTTTGATCTACTGAACCTAGCGCGATAGTACTGTTTAATGTAAGATTTACCTTAACTAATTAGTGTTACGGCAAAGTCAATGAGGTAAACTTATGACTGTTAGAGTTATGCCCCCCCTTTTATTTTTTGTACCACAGGCAAATTATGAAACAGAACATAGGACATTATATGTTTAATGTATTAATAACACAGCAAAGTCATTATTCGAAATTCAGATAAGATACAAAGTTATTTTCAAAAGCACATCAACAACGTCACATGCAGACAACATAGCAAAAATGTAATG
>NW_018456241.1:0-428 GCF_002113885.1 Mizuhopecten yessoensis
TTGTAATCCCCGGTATCATCGTTATCCCAGACATGGTCAACCTTGTCAGGTTCATGTACAGACGGCAAAAGAAACACTTACTCTAGACAGACGAGGGGAGACAACACTCGCAGAAACTCTAGCAGTTTCAAAAAAAAAGAGGACACACGGAAGAATAGAGAGAGCTTGAGACGCAGAAAGACTACGTTTGAGTCCTTTGCTGATTTTTCATATAAAAGAATCCCTCTACATTGGCTTTTTTAAATAAAAATGATTTTAACAGCAATATTTATTATTTTATCTTCAATGCCGGTTATATGGCACCAGTGATATGGTGTTTATTATGACCTCAACGTATCCGGAACCTCAACACTTTTGTGTAAAACTACATTTTTTATGCTTTGAAATAGCAACTTCGATTACAAATGTACAAGTTGTTGATATGAACT
>NW_018456242.1:0-429 GCF_002113885.1 Mizuhopecten yessoensis
GAATTAAACAAAGAGACACACTGAGGTAAAAAGTCAAGGTCATTAAATTAAAGGTCAAGGTCAAATTTTGCATCTTTTCACTGATGAACATTTTGTTATGACATGATGAAGCAAAGTTGATCAGAATTAAACAAGGAGCCAACTGACCAAAGGTCAAGGTCATTGGGTCAAAGGTCAAGGTTAAATTTTGTATCTTTTCACTGGTGAACATTCGCTATGACACTTTGAAGCAATATAGCTCAGAATTAAACAAGGAGTCAACTGACCAAAGGTCAAGGTCATTGGGTCAAAGGTCAAGGTTAAATTTTGTATCTTTTCACTGGTGAACATTTCGCTATGACACTTTGAAGCAGTATAGCTCAGAATTAAACAAGGAGTCAATTGACCAAGGTGAAGGTCACCGGGTCAAAGGTGAAGGTTATTTTTTTT
>NW_018456243.1:0-429 GCF_002113885.1 Mizuhopecten yessoensis
GCAGATTCCAGCTTAAACCCCCATTTGGAAGCGTGCACTGGCACCGTCAGCTGTCCATGTTGACACATGTGAACCCTGATCTTGACCCTTTACATACCTCCCATCCTTCGGGATAGCTTGTAAGATAGGGTTAAAACCGGACTCTTTCTGTTTAGGAAGCATTGCCTGAGGGTCGGAGTATGATACACCCTCAGGTCGCATGGAGATAGATTCAGTTGTACCTCTACCCCCCAGAGTGACCAGCTATTTGTTTGTGGCCCCTGGCTGACATACTGACCACCACTAGGTGTAGTCAGTAGCATAGTGGCAGGAGTTGGGGTCTTTTTTGGAGGCAAGGCAGCACGAGCCGCCAGGCTCTCTGATGTTTTAAGAGCCTCCATCTCAAATGTCACCATAAATTCTCTAAACTGGACCTGTAGCTCCTTAACT
>NW_018456244.1:0-429 GCF_002113885.1 Mizuhopecten yessoensis
AATCAAAAAGCTTAATTTGTATGTCCATCGGAAGCGCATGATTCCAATTTTTTTTGTAAAGTGCAAATAATGATTTTTGAGCTTGATCGCTTTAGCGAAATTTCCATTATAGTTAAATATAATACCTAAGTATGTGAAACAATCAACAATCTCACGTATTACGTCTCCGAGAAAGAAGACATGATTTTGGTTACTTTTCCGCTTGCAGAATATCATAATTTTAGTTTTATCAGTATTCACTTTCAATTTCCATATATCGCAATATTCTTGAAAAATATTCAATGCATTTTGTAATCCTTCTGGAGTTTCCGAAAAAAGAAGTGTATCGTCTGCATATAGCAAGACAAAAATTTCAATTAAAATATGCAGTTCATCAGATATGTTTTCTTTCACCATTTCTAGCGGAACACATTCAAGGGACATAAAAAA
>NW_018456245.1:0-429 GCF_002113885.1 Mizuhopecten yessoensis
AGGTCAGTACACAGCGTCCCATTTAGGTAACAGTAACGTTGTAGAATGGTCAGGACACAACGTCCAATTTAGGTAACAGTAACGTTGTAGATAGGTCAGGACACAGCGTCCCATTTAGGTAACAGTAACGTTGTAGATAGGTCAGGACACAGCGTCCCATTTAGGNAACAGTAACGTTGTAGATAGGTCAGTACACAACGTCCCATTTAGGTAACAGTAACGTTGTAGATGGGTCAGGACACATCGTCCCATTTAGATAACAGAAGATAGGTCAGGACACTACGTCCCATTTAGGTAACAGTAACTTTGTAGATAGGTCAGGACACAGCGTCCCATTTAGGTAACAGAAGATAGGTCAGGACACAACCTCCCATTTAGGTAACTGTAGATAGGTCGGGACACAACGTCCCATTTAGGTAACAGAAACGT
>NW_018456246.1:0-429 GCF_002113885.1 Mizuhopecten yessoensis
GTATCAGCAGCATAGGAGAGTGTAAATACCTCGGAGAGTGTAAATTGTCTCTAGTATCATTAACCTTGGAGAGTGTCAATGATTTCTAGTATCAGTAACCTAGGAGAGGGTAAATACATTGGAGAGTGTAAATTATCTGATGTATCAGTTACCTAGGAAACTGCTAATGATCTTTTGTATCAGCAGCATAGGAGAGTGTAAATACCTCGGAGAGTGTAAATACCTCGGAGAGTGTAAATACCTCGGAGACTGTAAATACCTCGGAGAGTGTAAATACATCAGAGAGTGTAAATTGTATTTAGTATCAATAACATAGTAAAATGTAAATGGTCTTTAGTATCAGTGACCTAGAAGAGTGTAAATTATCTCCAGTATTAATAACCTAGGGAGTGGTCATGATTTTAGAATTAGTAATCTAGGAAGGCGTAA
>NW_018456247.1:0-140 GCF_002113885.1 Mizuhopecten yessoensis
AACAAACCTACGTAGTCTCTATTCCAGGTTACCCAATGTAATACTATGATACCAAACAAACCTACGTAGTCTCTATTCCAGGTTACACAATGTAATACTGAGATACCA
The DNA here is from genome assembly GCF_002113885.1 of Mizuhopecten yessoensis. Lineage (NCBI taxonomy): Eukaryota > Metazoa > Mollusca > Bivalvia > Pectinida > Pectinidae > Mizuhopecten > Mizuhopecten yessoensis. The sequence goes on from NW_018456247.1 coordinate 109, forward strand.
AACAAACCTACGTAGTCTCTATTCCAGGTTAC
>NW_018456247.1:235-429 GCF_002113885.1 Mizuhopecten yessoensis
ACAAACCTACGTAGTCTCTATTCCAGGTTACACAATGTAATACTGAGCTATAAATGTGTAATACCTCACAAACCTACGTAGTCTCTATTCCAGGTTACACAATGTAATACTGAACTATAAGTGTGTAATACCAAACAAACCTACGAAATTCTCTATTCCAGGTTAACCAATGTAACACTGAGCTATAAGTGTGG
>NW_018456248.1:0-429 GCF_002113885.1 Mizuhopecten yessoensis
TACTGTATGCTGTTCACCTTTATACCTAGTAACTTCACATACTATTGCTATGTCTACATTGTAGTATATTGTGTACCTGTATACCTAGTAACTTCACATACTATAACTATGTATACATTGTAGTATATTGTGTACCTCTATACCTAGTAATTTCACTTGCTATTTCTATGTATACATTGAAGTATGTTGTGTATCTCTATACCTGGAAACTTCACATGCTATTACTATGTATACATTGTAGTATGTTGTGTAACTCTATACCTAGTAACTTCACATACTATTACTATGTCTACATTGTAGTATATTGTGTACCNTTAGTATATTGTGTACCTCTATATCTAGTAACTTCACATGCTATTGCGATGTATACATTGTAGTATGTTCTGTACCTGTATACCAGGAAACTTCACATGCTATTACTATGTATAC
>NW_018456249.1:0-429 GCF_002113885.1 Mizuhopecten yessoensis
AAATAATCTAGCTTTTCATCAAAATGGCAACCCCTAAAAGCCAAAATCCTCTCCGTATCAAAGGTCAAACGACATGTATACACCACAAGGGGAGACAACTAGAATTTTATTGTGAAAAATGTCGGGAACTTGTTTGTCCAAAATGCCTTTCTTCTATTCACAAAATCCATCCAGTTTGTGAGCTAAGTGAAATCACTCCTCAGAAAGAACCAGACATTAAAAACTTCATAGACAGAACNACAAATTGGGAAATACATCACCACTACCGATAACCTGCTTAAAGACAACACCAGTACTTTTGAGAAGCTGTCACAAAAGTTAAAAATGCAAACAGATAAATTAAAACAAGAGTTGGACATGCTAACAGCACAGACACTCTCTCTATATCACAAAATGGAGGAGGATAATACCAAGCTGATAAAGAAATAC
>NW_018456250.1:0-429 GCF_002113885.1 Mizuhopecten yessoensis
CTGTTTGTGTTGAGATGTTGTGTGTAATTACAAGACGAATAACTCTTTGTTTGTGTTGAGATGTTGTGTGTAATTACAAGACGAATAGCTCACTGTTTGTGTTGAGATGTTGTGTATTTGTAATTACAAGACGACTAGCTCACTGTTTGTGTTGAGATGTTGTGTGTGGGTAATGACAAGATAAACAGCTCACTGTTTGTGTTGAGAGGTTGTGTGTAATGACAAGATAAATAGCTCACTGTTTGTGTTGAGATGTTGTGTGTAATTACAAGACGAATAGCTCACTGTTTGTGTTGAGATGTTGTGTGTAATTACAAGACGAATAGCTCACTGTTTGTGTTGAGATGTTGTGTGTNAGACAAATAGCTCATTGTTTGTGTTGAAATGTTGTGTGTAATTACAAGACGACTAGCTCACTGTTTGTGTTGA
>NW_018456251.1:0-429 GCF_002113885.1 Mizuhopecten yessoensis
CTGTTTGTATTATTTGGGCCTATACTACCAATATGACTGTTTGTACTGTTTAGGCCTATACTACCAGTTAGACTGTTTTTTTTATTTAGGCCTATGCTACCAGTATGACTGTTTCTATTATTTGGGCCTATACTACCAATATGACTGTTTGTATTATATACTACCAGTTAGACTGTTTTTTTTATTTTGGCCTATACTACCAGTTTGACTGTTTTTATTATTTAGGCCTATACTACCAGTTTGACTGTTTGTATTATTTAGGCCTATTCTACCAGTATGACTGTTTCTGTTATTTAGGCCTATACTTCCAGTATGACTGTTTGTATTATTTAGGCCTATGCTACCAGTATGACTGTTTGTATTATTTAGGNCTACCGCTATGAGTGTTTGTACTATTTAGGCCTATACTACCAGTTTGACTGTTTGTAT
>NW_018456252.1:0-429 GCF_002113885.1 Mizuhopecten yessoensis
CTTTTTTCATATCGGTCTGTCGTCGATTAACGTCAGAACTACGGCATACTATAGTATGCGGGAAATATGCGACCCGCGCCCGGAGCGCACTTCAAACTGATATTTTAGAAACAAATCGTCACTTTCATACACATGTCGCACATGGATCGAAAGATCTATTCTTTATGCACTAGATGAACATACATAACATGCCTCAAACAACCAATGCAATCACTAAAAACATTTTTTTTCAAACTTACTCTGTTTTGCTCTAGCTTTTTGATAGCCCCGCCTTCTAATGCCACTTGACTAAAATCTCGCCGGCCTACGTCATAACGTTCGGAAATACCTTCGGTAACGCGAGATCTCGTCAAGTCATGTGACATTGCATATTGCCTANATATTGCCTAATTTCCATTAAAAACATGGGATGGTATAGAAAACGTTGGA
>NW_018456253.1:0-429 GCF_002113885.1 Mizuhopecten yessoensis
TCGGGGTATCTGTAGAAGAGTATGTCTTCAGGAAAGCTGACCAGGCCACGACACTTGGGTCAAGATCAACAGTGAAGGTCAAAGGATAATCTGTAACGATGGATCCACAGTATTTCAGAGGTTGGTAACTGTAGGACAGCGTTCAGAAGATGTTTCATCCTTATTCAAGTATGAGCTCTGCACTCATTCAGGTGCACTGTTTGAATCAGCTGCACTCCCCCTGGAGGCAAATAAGGCAACACTGGCCGATGTGCTCTGGAAGTCTATGAAGGGAGAGCAACGAGAACCCAATGCAAATGTCCAGTATGTGCTAGATGGTGGTGCTCTAGTTTATCGCATACCATGGCCAAGAGGATCTAAATTTGACACTGTGTGTCAAATGTGTGTTGCGTACGTCACACAGAATTATGGAGCTGCTGTCGTTGTCTT
>NW_018456254.1:0-429 GCF_002113885.1 Mizuhopecten yessoensis
TCGAGTATCCTCTATGACTATGGTATTTACATACAGAGTGGATTTGGATATCCTCTATGACTATGGTATTTATATACTGAGTGGATGTCGAGTATCCTCTATGACTATGGTATGTACATACAGAGGGGATGTCGAGTATCCTCTATGACTATGGTATTTACATACAGAGGGGATGTCGAGTATCCTCTATGACTNACTATGGTATTTACATACAGAGGGGATGTTGAGTATCCTCTATGACTATGGTATTTACATACAGAGGGGATGTCGAGTATACTTTATTACTATGGTATTTATATACTGAGTGGATGTCGAGTATCCTCTATGACTATGGTATTTATATACTGAGTAGATGTCGAATATTCTTTATGACTATGGTATTTGTATACTGAGTGGATGTCGAGTATCCTCTATGACTATGGTATTTAC
>NW_018456255.1:0-429 GCF_002113885.1 Mizuhopecten yessoensis
TGGTGTAACTATGGACATGTAATGTGTAACAGCGGACAGAATATAAACTCAAATGGCACGTCACTTAGTGATTATGATGTTGTAAGTATGGGCAGGTCATGTATAACAGCAGACAGGATATATACCTAGTGACACGTCACTTAGTGATGATGATGGTGTAAGTATGGGCATGTAATGTGTAACAGCGGACAAAATATATACTCAGTGACACGTCACTAAGTGATTATGATGGTGTAAGTATGGACATGTAATGTGTAACAGCGGACAGAATATATACTCAATGACACGTCAATTAGTGATTATGATGGTGTAACTATGGACATGTAATGTGTAACAACGGACAGAATATATACTCAGTGACACGTCAATTAGTGATTATGATGATGTAAGTATGGACATGTAATGTGTAACAGCGGACAGAATATATAC
>NW_018456256.1:0-429 GCF_002113885.1 Mizuhopecten yessoensis
ATCCTACAGCATCAGTGAAGTGCTCCATTAATTCCAATAAGACATAAAATTCTACAGCATAGGTGATGAGTTCCATTAATGTCAGTAAGACATTAAAACCTCAAGCATCAGTGATGTGCTCCATTAATTCCAATAAGACATTAAATCCGACAGCATAGGTGATGAGTTCCATTAATGCCAATAAGACATTAAATCCTACAGCATCAGTGAAGTGCTCCATTTATTCCAATAAGACATTAAATCCTACAGCATAGGTAATGAGTTCCATTAATGTCAATAAGACATTAAATCCTCCAGCATCAGTGAAGTGCTCCATTAAGGTCAAGAACACTTTTAACCCTCAAGCATAAGTGATGAGTTCCATTAATGTCAATAGGACACTCCACCCTCCAGCATCAGTTAAGTGCTCCTTTAAGTCAATAAAACAAT
>NW_018456257.1:0-233 GCF_002113885.1 Mizuhopecten yessoensis
ACAATACTGTTTATAATATCTTCACACTAACAACCCTCCACAGGGTACACATATACTGTTTATAATGTCTTCACACTAACAACCCTCCACAGGACACAACAACACTGTTTATAATGTCTTCACACTAACAACCCTCCATAGGGCACAACAATACTGTTTATAATGTCTTCACACTAACAACCCTCCACAGGGCACAACAATACTGTTTATAATGTCTTCACACTAACAACCCT
>NW_018456257.1:263-429 GCF_002113885.1 Mizuhopecten yessoensis
GCACAACAATACTGTTTATAATGTCTTCACACTAACAACCCTCCACAGAGCACAACAATACTGTTTATAATGTCTTCACACTAACAACCCTCCAAAGAGCACAACAATACTGTTTATAATGTCTTCACACTAACAATCCTCCACAGGGCACAACAATACTGTTTAT
>NW_018456258.1:0-429 GCF_002113885.1 Mizuhopecten yessoensis
GGGAGGGGGTCAGGGGTAGATCCTAAGACTGAAAAGGCAGGGGGTCAGGGGTAGATCCTAAGACTGAAAAGGGAGGGGGTTAGGGGTGGATCCTAAGACTGAAAAGGGAGGGGGTCAGGGGTAGATCCTAAGACTGAAAAGGCAGGGGGTTAGGGGTGGATCCTAAGAATGAAAAGGGAGGGAGTCAGGTGCGGATCCAAAGACTGAAAAGGGAGGGAATCAAAGGCGGATCCTAAGACTGGAAAGTGAAGGGGTCAGGGGTGAACCCTAAGACTGGAGGGGGAGAGGGTCAGGGGCGGATCCAAAGACTGGAGAGGGAGGGGATCAGGGGTGGATCCTAAGACTGGAGCGGGAGGGGTCAGGGACGGATCCTAAGACTAAAAAGGGAGGGGATCAGGGGTGGATCCTAAAACTGGAGCGGGAGGGGGT
>NW_018456259.1:0-429 GCF_002113885.1 Mizuhopecten yessoensis
CAATTTTGCAATATTGCTATTAGCGACTTCTTCTTTGGAACTAAGAGGTGGAAACAACCATAATTGACTGGAAGCATCCCTAGGTGGTGGGGATTCATACAAATGGTGGGGCTGAGCCCCCAGGGGGCTGAGGGCGGGGCCAAAAAGGGGGCAATTTGGCTATATTGCTATAAACGACTTCTACTGTAGAACTATGCCATGGATATCAATCATATTTGGTCGAAAGCATTCATGGGAGGCAGGGATTCAAAATTATACAAATGGTGGGGCTGACCCCCCGGGCTAAGGGGTGGGGCCATGGTATGCAATTGCTGAGTATAAAGAGAAGAATGCACATTTGCTTCCAGGATGGCTATAGTGTCTGGCCCCACCCTTGGAGACTTTGTCCCTGGGCCATAACTTTAAAACTGTTGAGATCCCCACCACAAA
>NW_018456260.1:0-429 GCF_002113885.1 Mizuhopecten yessoensis
CAAGGGAATATGTCAAGAACTGGCGCCCTATATCTTTGCTAAATTAATCATACATTTTTTTTCAAATTGTTTAGCTTACCGACTAAAAGAAATCATAAACGAGTTGATACACGAAAACCAGAAAGGTTTCATTAAAGGCAGATTTATTGGTGAAAGTATTAGACAGTTATACGACATTTTACAATACACAGCAGAAACAGATAAACCAGGCATGTTGGTATTAGTAGATTTTGAGAAGGCTTTCGACTCCATAGCATGGAGCTTCATAAACAAAGTATTAACTTTTTTCAATTTTGGTGAATATTTCATAAAAATGATTCAAACTTTAACTAGAAATGCTAGTCTGTGTGTAATACAATATGATATTTTTTCAAATTTCTTCCTTATAGAACGGGGCTGTAGACAGGGTGATCCAATCTCCCCATACTT
>NW_018456261.1:0-429 GCF_002113885.1 Mizuhopecten yessoensis
GTTCGTTTCTTACTCCATTCATCCATTCACTACCATTTTCTAACAATTCTTGATAACACAATTGTCAGTTTGTTTTAATTTTAACCAGTATTTAAAAATTCTAAATTTCCTAATAATTTCCAAAGGCAATCTTCCTAATTCTGGGTAAACCATAAAATTTGCAGTAGATTTCTTAACCCCTAATAATCTTTTACAATAACTTAAATGTATTTTCTCTATATCTGGTGCTTTATGAAAGCCCCAAACTTCCGCTCCATAATTAAAAATACTACAGACATATGTATCGAAAACATGAAGCTGAGTTTCAACGTTAAAATAATTTTTCTTAGACACGTTTGATACTGAAAACAATGCTTTTCTTTCTTGTTCAGCGATTTTTTGTTGAGTTTTTTTAGGTCACCTGAGCTTTAGCTCAAGTGACCTATTGCT
>NW_018456262.1:0-429 GCF_002113885.1 Mizuhopecten yessoensis
TACTCATTAGTTCTCGGAATCTCGTAGATAGTACTATCATTTATATCATTAGTACTCGGAACCTCGTAGATAGTACTATCATTTATATGTACTCATTAGTTCTCGGAACCTCGTAGATAGTACTATCATTTATATCTACTCATTAGTTCTCGGAACCTCGTAGATAGTACTATCATTTATATCATTAGTTCTCGGAACCTCGTANGACTATCATTTATATCTGCTCATTAGTTCTCGGAACCTCGTAGATAGTACTATCATTTATATAATTAGTTCTCGGAATCTCGTAGATAGTACTATCATATATATATACTCATTAGTTCTCGGAACCTCGTAGATAGTACTATCATTTATAACATTAGTTTGTTGTTTGTTTGTTTGATTTTGTTTAACGTCCTGTCAACAGCTATGGTCATTTAAGGACGGCCT
>NW_018456263.1:0-429 GCF_002113885.1 Mizuhopecten yessoensis
TAATAAAGTACCTTTAAACTGATCCTAATTATGCCATAATAAAGTACATTTGAACTGATCCTTACTATGCCACACTAAAGAACCTTTAAACTGACCCTTACTACGCCATGATCATGAACCTTTAAACTGACCCTAACTATGCCATAATAAAGTACCTTTAAACTGATCCAAATTATGACCTAATAAAGTACGTTTAAACTTATCCTAATTATGTCATAATAATAAACCTTTGAGCTGATCCTAATTATGCCATAATAAAGTACCTTCGACTTATCTCTTACTACGACACAGTAATGTACCTTTGACCTGAATCTAACTACGACACAATAATGTACCTTAGACCAGACCCTTACTACGCCACAATAATGNCAGACCCTTACTACTCCACAATAACGTACCTTTGACCTGACTCTAACTACGACACAATAA
>NW_018456264.1:0-429 GCF_002113885.1 Mizuhopecten yessoensis
GCCCGGATATTGCCCTATTTCTGTCGTAGCTATTTTTTATCACAGACTTTCCAAATAGATAAAATTGACCACACTAAATGTTTGTTTCAGGTTATGTCATTATCAACTGCGTTCACTTTCGCTAGGAGATATATATGTTCAGTATCGACTCAATTTTCAGGTTGTCACTTGACTAAATAGCCCCTTTTATATACATTGCAATAATTAAATGGGTATAAATGTAATAACCACTTAATAATTTAAACACTTAAACATCTAAAGATCCAATATTAGCCATCTTCTATGAAAAATGCATTTAATGATAACTCCCTCAAATGAAATTAAATATGAACTTCTCAGTGGTTTTTGATAATTACATACATGCCATATTATACACAATTGTTAAATGAATTGCTAAAAAAAGTCAATTTGAACACTGCATCATACCTA
>NW_018456265.1:0-174 GCF_002113885.1 Mizuhopecten yessoensis
GTTTATATATTGTAGTGTACCTTAGGGTCCAGATAAGTGTTTGTAAATTGTAGTGAACCTTAGGGTCCAGATAAGTGTTTGTATATTGTAGTGTACCTTAGGGTCCAGATAAGTGTTTGTATATTGTAGTGTACCTTCAGGTCCAGATAAGTGTTTGTATATTGTAGTGTACCT
>NW_018456265.1:229-429 GCF_002113885.1 Mizuhopecten yessoensis
AGGGTCCAGATAAGTGTTTGTATATTGTAGTGTACCTTAGGGTCCAGATAAGTGTTTGTATATTGTAGTGTACCTTAGGGTCCAGATAAGTGTTTATATATTGTAGTGTACCCTAGGGTCCAGATAGGTGTTTGTATATTGTAGTGTACCTTAGAGTCCAGATAAGTGTTTATATATTGTAGTGTACCTTAGGGTCCAGA
>NW_018456266.1:0-429 GCF_002113885.1 Mizuhopecten yessoensis
TATCAATTAAAAAATTCTTATGAAAATACTGGTATGTTTTTTTATCCCATCATTTTACGTCACTGTGATAAACTCCCTTTTTGTTGACAACCAGCACGTTGTTTTGTTGATATTCTGTTTTCAAAATATAGACCACTGCAATCTCTACCCAGAGTTGTCGTTGGGAGTGCAAGGACCGTAACTCTGCGTGATAGTCTCGTTCACCCAGACTCTTGTTGTCTGCACAAGCGTCTGATTGAACGGGACTACACTGCCGATACAATAATTTTTCGACCATTCAGAACTAGAGCAATATAGCCGGTAACGTTTTCAAGAGAATTTACATCTTTAACCGGAAAGTATCAACTATTTAAGTGTCCTATAGTTATATATAAGTTTTAAATGTTACAAAAATGTAACGTTTGTTCGAGATTCGGCAAACGAGAACTT
>NW_018456267.1:0-429 GCF_002113885.1 Mizuhopecten yessoensis
TCAGGAGTAAGGGACAGGTGATGTTGAGATGTTGTCAGGTGATGTCGAGGTGTTGTTAGGTGATGTTGAGGTGTTGTCAGGAGTAAAGGACAGGTGATGTTGAGATGTTGTCAGGTGATGTCGAGGGGTTGTTAGGTGATGTTGAGGGGTTGTCAGGAGTAAGGGACAGGTGATGTTGAGGTGTGGTCAGGAGTAAAGGGGCGGTGATGGCGAGGTATCAGGAGTAAGGGGCAGGTGATGTTGAGATGTTGTCAGGAGTAAAGGACAGGTGATGTTCAGGTGTTGTCAGGAGTAAAGGACAGGTGATGTCGAGGTGTTGTCAGGAGTAAGGGACAGGTGATGTTGAGGTGTTGTCAGGAGTAAAGGACCGGTGATGGCGAGGTATCAGGAGTAAGGGACAGGTGATGTTGAGATGTTGTCAGGAGTAAG
>NW_018456268.1:0-429 GCF_002113885.1 Mizuhopecten yessoensis
AACAGGTTCTCATCTCTGTTAGTCTAAGGGTTCCACAACAGGTTCGCATCTCTGTTTGTCTAAGGGTTCCACAACAGGTCCTCATCTCTGTTTGTCTAAGGATTCCACACCAAGTCCTCATCTCAGTTTGTCTAAGGGTTCCACAACAGGTCCTTATTGCTGTTAGTCTAAGGGTTCCACAACAGGTCCTCATTGCTGTTAGTCTAAGGGTTCCACAACAGGTCCTTATCTCAGGTTGTCTAAGGGTTCCACAAAAGGTCCTCATCACTGTTTGTCTAAGGGTTCCACAACAGGTCCTCATTGCTGTTAGTCTAAGGGTTCCACAACAGGTCCTCATCTCTGTTAGTCTAAGGGTTCCACAACAAGTCCTCATCTCAGTTTGTTTAAGGGTTCCACAACAGGTCCTCATCACTATTGGTCTGAGGGTTC
>NW_018456269.1:0-429 GCF_002113885.1 Mizuhopecten yessoensis
TGTATCGTTATATCCACAGTTAAGTGTATCGTTATTATCACAGCTTAGTGTATTGTAATTAAAACACAGCTAAGTGTATCGTTATTATTACACAGCTAAATGTATCGTAGCTAAGTGTATCGTTATTATCATATCTAAGTGTATCGTTATTATCACAGCTAAGTGTATCGTTATATCCACAGTTAAGTGCATCGTTATTATCACAGCTTAGTGTATTGTAATTAAAACACAGCTAAGTGTATCGTTATTATTACACAGCTAAATGTATCTTAGCGTTATTTACACAGCTAAGTGTATCGTTATTATCATAGATAAGTGTATCGTTATATCCACAGCTAGGTGTATCGTTATTATTACACAGCTAAATGTATCTTAGCTAAGTACATCGTTATTATCATAGCTAAGTGTATCGTTATTATCACAGCTAAG
>NW_018456270.1:0-429 GCF_002113885.1 Mizuhopecten yessoensis
ATATACTATCAGTCCCTGAGGTTAGCCGTCACCTTGTAGCTGGTATACTATCAGTCAGTGAGGTTAGCCGTCACCTTGTAGCTGGTATACTATCAGTCACTGAGGTTAGCCGTAACCTTGTAGCTGGTAGACTATCAGTCCCTGAGGTTAGGCGTATCCTTTTAGCTGATAGACTATCAGTTCCTGAGGTTAGCCGTAACCTTGTAGATACTTATATACTATCAGTCCCTGAGGTTAGCCGTCACCTTGTTGCTTGTAGCCTATCAGTTCCTGAGGTTAGCCGTAACCTTGTAGATACTTAAATACTATCAGTCCCTGAAGTTAGCCGTAACCTTGTAGCCGGTAGACTATCAGTCCCTGAGGTTAGCCGTCACCTTGTAGCTTGTAGACTATCAGTCCCTGAGGTTAGCCGTCACCTTGTTGCTTGTA
>NW_018456271.1:0-429 GCF_002113885.1 Mizuhopecten yessoensis
CATCATCCCACCCCATAACCCCCACCCTAGAATGATGGGGACATCTTCCCACCCCACTAACACCAACCCTAGAATGATGGAGACCTCATTCCACCCCACTAACACCCACCCTAGAATGATGGGGACATCATCCCANATAACCCCCACCCTAGAATGATGGGGACATCATCCCAGCCCACTAACAGTTACCCTAGAATGATGGGGATATCATCCCACCCCAATAACCCCCACCCTAGAATGAGGGGACATCATCCCAACCCATAACCCCCACCCTAGAATGATGGGGACATCATCCCACCCCACTAACACCCACCCTAGAGTGATGTAGACCTCATCCCACCCCACTAACCCCCACCCTAGAATGATTGGGACATCATCCCACCCCATCCCACCCCATAACCCCCACCCTAGAATGATGGAGACCTCATC
>NW_018456272.1:0-429 GCF_002113885.1 Mizuhopecten yessoensis
CAAGTATAGGACTCTGAAACTGGGGAAAAAGATTTTTGAAAAATTGGTTAAATTTCCCTGTTGGGCCCCGCCCTGGCCCCTAGGGTTGGGGTAGGAATCCCAATTTTACAATTTAAAATCATCTTCCTTCAGGGATAATTCTCACCAAGTAAAAATAATTTTCAACAGAAAAATGTCAAAATATACCCAAAAGTGTTGTTTCCCTATATAAACTAATAGTAAACTTTACCCCCTCCCCAAGGGAGAACGGATAGCTCGGGGGTCCTGAAATTTACAATTTAAATAAAGCCCCTGATGATCTTTCCATCCATGCAGAGAAAATGACAAGTATAGGACTCTGAAACTGGGGAAAAAGATTTTTGAAAAATTTGTTAAATTTCCCTGTTGGGCCCCACCCTGGCCCCTAGGGTTGGGGTAGGAATCCCAATT
>NW_018456273.1:0-429 GCF_002113885.1 Mizuhopecten yessoensis
ATAACTAGGGGGAAACTATTGGCTAGCTGACCCCCCTCTCTGTATGAATAACTAGGGGGAAAACTATTGGCTAGCTGATCCCCCTCTCTGTATCAATAACTAGGGGGAAACTATTGGCTAGCGGATCCCACCTCTCTGTATCAATAACTAGGGGGAAACTATCGGCTAGCTGATCCCCCTCTCTGTATCAATAACTAGGGGGAAACTATTGGCTAGCTGATCCCCCCTCTCTGTATCAATAATTAGGGAGAAACTATTAGCTAGCTGATCCCCCCTCTCTGTATCAATAACTAGGGGGGAACTATTGGCTAGCTGATCCCACCTCTCTGTATCAATAACTAGGGAGAAACTATTGGCTAGCTGATCCCCTCTCTGTATCAATATCTAGGGAGAAACTATTGGCTAGCTGATCCCCCCCTCTCTCTGTAT
>NW_018456274.1:0-429 GCF_002113885.1 Mizuhopecten yessoensis
TTACCTGCTGTTGGACTATTTGACCTAGGGTCAGAATGGTTTCCCTGTCTTACCTGTGGTACGACTATTTGATCTAGGGTCAGAACGGTTTCCCAGTCTTACCAGCTGTTGGACTATTTTACCTAGGGTCAGAACAGTTTCCCAGTCTTACCTGCTGTTGGACTATTTGACCAAGGGTCAGAACAGTTTGCCAGTCTTACCAGCTGTTGTACTATTTGACCTTGGGTCAGAATGGTTTCCCAGTCTTACCTGTTGTACGACTATTTGATCTAGGGTCAGAACAGTTTCCCAGTCTTACCTGCTGTTGGACTATTTGACCTAGGGTCAGAACGGTTTCCCAGTCTTACCTGCTGTTGGACTATTTTACCTAGGGTCAGAACAGTGTCCCAGTCTTACCAGCTGTTGGACTATTTGACCTAGGGTCAGAAC
>NW_018456275.1:0-429 GCF_002113885.1 Mizuhopecten yessoensis
GTTTGGCTGTCTCACTATTCAGCCACCACCTGTTTGGTTGTCCCACTATACATCCACCATCTGTTTGGTTGTCCCATTATACAGCTACCACCAGTTTGGCTGTCCCACCATACAGCCACCCCCAGTTTGGCTGTCCCACTAAACAGCCACCACCAGTTTGGCCGTCCCATTATACAGTCACCACCAGTTTGGCTGTCTCACCATACAGCCACAACCAGTTCGGCTGTCTCACTATTCAGCCACCGCCTGTTTGGTTGTCCCACTATAGAGCCACCATCAGTTTGGCTGTCCCACTAAACAGCCACCACCAGTTTGGCTGTCCCACTATACAGCCACCACCAGTTTGGTTGTCCCACTATCCAGCCATCATCAGTTAGGCTGTCCAACTATCATGCCACCTCCAGTTTGGCTGTCTCACCATACAGCCAC
>NW_018456276.1:0-429 GCF_002113885.1 Mizuhopecten yessoensis
TGCCATTGTGTTCTGCATCCTGCAAAACCCCTATGTATCAATTTTGGGCAGAATCAGACAACCTTTAAATTTCGACCAATCAGAGGCTCATATTTCGTTACCATGGCAACTGACATTTTCGAAATTGTACCATTGTGTTCTGCATCCCTCAAAACCCCTATGAAGCAAATCTGGGTAGAATCAAAGAACATCTAAATTTCGACCAATCAAAGACCTCGATCTTGTTACCTAGGCAACTGAGCTTTTCGAAAGTGTTACCATTATGTTCGGCATCCCTCAAAACCCCTATGTACCAAATCTGGGTAGAGTCAGACAACATCTCAATATTGACCAATCAAAGACCTCTATCTTGTTAAAAAGGCAACTGAGCTTTTCGAAAGTGTAACCATTATGTTCGGCATCCCTCAAAACTCCTAAATATCAATTTTG
>NW_018456277.1:0-429 GCF_002113885.1 Mizuhopecten yessoensis
TGGTGATAGTATGGTATGGTGATAGTATGGTATGGTGATAGTATATTATGGTGATACTATGGCATGGTGATAGTATGGTATGGTGATAGTATAGTGATAGTATGGTATGGTGATAGTATGGTGATAGTATGGCATGGTGATAGTATGGTGATAGTATGGTATGGTGATAGTATAGTGATAGTATGGTATGGTGATAGTATGGTGATAGGATAGTGATAGTATGGTATGGTGATAGTATGGTGATAGGATAGTGATAGTATGGTATGGTGATAGTATGGTGATAGTATGGTATGGTGATAGTATGGTGATCATATGGTGATAGTATGGTGATAGTATGGTATGGTGATAGTGTGGTATGGTGATAGTATGGTATGGTGATACATGTAGTATGGTATGGTGATAGTATGGTATGGTGATAGTATGGTATGG
>NW_018456278.1:0-429 GCF_002113885.1 Mizuhopecten yessoensis
CCTGCGAATTCCTCAAAATTGAATTGATTAATGTACATATTAATTGTATATCTATGGACTTTAAAGTGGCTTATATGTTAGCTAGATAGAGCGCTATATCAAATGCTGTATATTATTATTATCAACACACCCTGGAAGCATTGCGTGTCCTGATTCTGACCACTGATGAGAATTTTGTCGAATAAGCGCAAATACTCTCAATGTTGTCGATCAAAAATGGTTCTATATTTTAGCTGGAAAGTCAGTTTGCAATTATTTTCTTTACTCTACACAGACGTATACACTTTATATTCTCTGCTCTACAGTCACATACTGTGGCACCGCTACGGTAAAAAAACAACCGGAAATGTATCATTGAAAAATGCTTACAGAATAACTTCAACCTTGGTATATGCTGTTTTTGAATGTCAACAAAATGTATGGCATATT
>NW_018456279.1:0-429 GCF_002113885.1 Mizuhopecten yessoensis
ATACCAGTAGTTCACGTGAAGACGTAGACTTAAACCCGACCCACCTGTGTCCATACGTAGCTCGGTATGTGACTGTCTACAATCACAGAGAGGAACCAAAACGACACGACTGGTATAGTGACGATGCTATTCTGGAATTATGTGAAGTTCAGGTCTTTGGTAGGTACATTAATATTTATTTCAATATTCGCTATCTAAATTCAATATTTGATATCCATCTATGGGTTCAAAAAAACTTTTTTAGAACTTATCAATACAGAGATTTAAGTTGTTATTATTGGTTTTTAATAGTTATGGCAGAAACGTTGTTTTTGATACATGCATTTATCAATGTTGTTTAAACATATGAGATGCTTACTAACGTTTTATACATGTTTGCAAAGTACATTGACTCGAAACGCACGTATTGATAATCATATTGTAAAATCA
>NW_018456280.1:0-429 GCF_002113885.1 Mizuhopecten yessoensis
AGGTCATACGGGGCTACACAATAAACCTTACTGGACGATCAATATCATAAGGTCATACGAGGCTACACAATAGTCTTACTGGACGATCAATATAATAAGGTCATATATAATAAGGTCATACGAGGCTACACATTAGTCTTATTGGACCATCAATATAACAAGGTCATACGAGACCATACAATAGTCTTATTGGACCGTCAATACAATAAGGTCATACGAGGCTACACAATATTCTTGGACCATCAATATAATAAGGACATACGAGGCTAAACAATAGTCTTATTGGACCGTCAATATAATAAGGTCATACGAGGCTACACAATATTCTTGGACCATCAATATAATAAGGTCATACGAGGCTAAACAATAGTCTTATTGGACCACCAATATAATAAGGTCATACGGGGCCACACAATAGTCTTATTGGAC
>NW_018456281.1:0-429 GCF_002113885.1 Mizuhopecten yessoensis
TCACCTTGTACACGATGAGTGTGGCCTTACACCTAAATATGTAACGTCTAAAAGTCTCACCTTTTACAGGATGAGTGTGGCCATACACCTAAATATGTAACACTGTCTAAAAGTCTCACCTTGTACACGAAGAGTGTGGCCGTACACCTAAACATGTAACACGTCTAAAAGTCTCACCTTGTACAGGATGAGTGTGGCCATACACCTAAATATGTAACACGTCTAAAAGTCTCACCTTGTACAGGATGAGTGTGGCCATACACCTAAATATGTAACACGTCTAAAAGTCTCACCTTGTACAGGATGNCATGTAACACGTCTAAAAGTCTCACCTTGTTCAGGATGAGTGCGGCGATACACCTATATATGTTAAACGTTTAAAAATCTCACCTTGTACAGGATGAGTGCGGCCATACACCTCCACCACTT
>NW_018456282.1:0-192 GCF_002113885.1 Mizuhopecten yessoensis
TATATAACAATAACTCGTATATAGCATTACCTTGTATTGTTACTATCTGTATATAACAATAACTGGTATATAGCACTACCTTGTATTGTTACTACCTGTATATAACAATAACTGGTATATAGCACTACCTTGTATTGTTACTACATGTATATAACATTAACTCGTATATAGCACTACCTTGTATTGTTACTA
>NW_018456282.1:211-429 GCF_002113885.1 Mizuhopecten yessoensis
TATATAACATTAACTCGTATATAGCACTACCTTGTATTGTTACTACCTGTATATAACATTAACTCGTATATAGCACTACCTTGTATTGTTACTACCTGTATATAACATTAACTCGTATATAGCACTACCTTGTATTGTTACTACCTGTATTTAACATTAACTCGTATATAGCTCTACCTTGTATTGTTACTACCTGTATATAACATTAACTCGTATAT
>NW_018456283.1:0-429 GCF_002113885.1 Mizuhopecten yessoensis
TCTACATGTCAGGTACATATGTAACCAGAGGCTAAAGCATGGCCCTTTGTATATCTACATGTACAATGTACATATGTAACCAGAGGCTAAAGCATAGCTCATTGTATATCTACATGTCAGGTACATATGTAACCAGAGGCTAAAGCATGTTAGCCCATTGTATATCTACATGTCAGGTACATATGTAACCAGAGGCTAAAGCATGTTATGCCATTTACACTTGCATTTTCATAGGGATCTTGATATTTTACAAAACACTACTTTCAGAGTTAGTGCACTGCATTTGTTAAGATGATTTACTGGACGAAGCATAACATGCTCGACAACAAAAAATCTAAGGACCTCNGGACCTCTAGATTATGAACTGGTATAAGAGTGTGATTTGTTTTTTAAGTAAAATCTGGGCCTGTATTCATGAAACCTTTTTAA
>NW_018456284.1:0-429 GCF_002113885.1 Mizuhopecten yessoensis
CCTTGACTGGCGAGGATTTGTTTGGCGGGGTCCTTCCCTCAGTGCCTTCTGAGATGAGGTTGGACCCATTTGCATCTGAGGATGCACGCCACAATTCCGCAGGCAAGGGCGCTAGCAGGAAGAGGCAGGCTTCTGGCTCCTCCAGGCGTAGGAGGAAGAGGGCAAAGACGACTGCTGTTCAGCAGCAGGCTGCCCCTCCGACTTCCGCTCCGGCAGAACGTCGGAAATCTTCCTTCCGCGGTAGGGGTTCCCATAGGGGTTGAGGCAAAGCCAAATTTTCCAGAGGTAGGAAGGGTTCCTGACTCTTCCTTGCCCTTGCGAACTCCTTGTCCAATGTCTGTCGCCGCTCCCACGCCCTTGGGTGAAGGAGGCTCCGCCGATGTAGTTTGGGAAGGGCTAGATTGGCCCCTTCCGGACTTGCCAGTAGGC
>NW_018456285.1:0-429 GCF_002113885.1 Mizuhopecten yessoensis
TTCAAATATGAAGTCCCTCTACTGGGCCTCACTCTTTCCGCAACAATACGCTGAGGCCATAGACGGGGTAATTGAATGAAAAAGTACCAAATGCATTTGTGTTTTCTCTTGAACTGCATAATTCATTCAAATTTTTTTCTTTACTTATTATTAATTTTACATTAATTACTTTATCGCTATAAAACGAATAAATAGCTATTATTTTAAATAATGTTATTTTGAAAATAAGATTTAAAAAAAACAGCACTTAGACGCTTCGCCTATTTTCAGGCAAAGCCTGTTTTCAAAATGAATGATTTTGCCCAGCAACAGATTCAAGTATATTATAAAAAAAGAAAAAATACAGGTACATTTTCGATGTATTAAAATTGGTAATGTTATTAATCAAAAATCATACTATACTATCGAAACAAATGTATGAGCTTCGCT
>NW_018456286.1:0-429 GCF_002113885.1 Mizuhopecten yessoensis
TACAGAGGGTACATACATACAGGTGGTAGTTAAAGACAGAGGGTAGATAGATACAGGTGGTAGTTATAGACAAAGGGTAGATAGATACAGGTGGTAGTTATAGACAGAGGGTTCATATATACAGGTGGTAGTTATAGACAGAGGGTACATATATACAGGTGATAGTTATAGACAGAAGGTACATATATACAGGTGGTAGTTATATACAAAGGGTACATATATACAGGTGGTAGTTATAAACAGAGGGTACATATATATATATAGATGGTAGTTATAGACTGTGAGTAGATATATACAGGTGGTAGTTATATACAGAGGGTACATATATACAGATGGTAGTTAAAGACAGAGGTTACATACATACAGGTGGTAGTTTAAGACAGTGGGTACATACATACAGGTGGTAGTTATAGACTGTGAGTAGTTATA
>NW_018456287.1:0-429 GCF_002113885.1 Mizuhopecten yessoensis
CATATCCTGTTACAGGGGAAATATCAATGTGATGTAGTATATCCTTTTACAGGGGAAATATCAATGTGATGTAGTATATCCTGTAACAGGGAAAATATCAATGTGATGTAGCATATCCTGTTACAGGGGAAATATCCATGTGATGTAGTATATCCTGTTACTTGGGGAAATATAAATGTGATGTGGTATATCCTTTTACAGGGGAAATATCAATGTGATATAGTATATCCTGTAACAGGGAAAATATCAATGTGATGTAGCATATCCTGTTACAGGGGAAATATCAATGTGATGTAGTATATCCTGTTACAGTGGAAATATCAATGTGATATAGTATATCCTGTTATAGGTGAAATATCAATCTGATGTCGAATATCCTGTCAAAGGGGAAATATCAATGTGATGTAGTATATCCTGTTACAGGTAAAA
>NW_018456288.1:0-429 GCF_002113885.1 Mizuhopecten yessoensis
CCGGACTGAGTTAGATACAACTTCAAAAGCTCTCATTTACCCGAATTGGGTCTGATGCAACATCAATTACTCTCTTTTACCCGGACTGGGTCTTATGCAACATCAATTACTCTCTTTTACCCGGACTGGGTTGGTTACAACACCCATAGGGTTCTTTTAGCCGGACCGGATCAGATACAACATCAATTACACTCTTTAACCCTGACTGAGTTAGAAACAACATCAATTACACTCTTTTACCCGGACTGAGTTAGATACAACTTCAAAAGCTCTCATTTACCCGAACTGGGTCTGATGCAACATCAATTACTCTCTTTTACCCGGACTGGGTTTGTTACAACATCCATATGGTTCTTTTTCCCTGACCGGGTCAGTTACAACATCAATTACTCTCTTTTACACGGACCGAGTTAGATACAACATCAATTA
>NW_018456289.1:0-429 GCF_002113885.1 Mizuhopecten yessoensis
TGTCAGAAAGTATAACATTAACAGCTTTGTCAGAAAGTATAACAATAACAGCTTTTTCAGAAAGTATAACAGCAACAGCTTTGTCAGAAAGTAGAAAAACAACAGCTTTGTCAGAAAGTAGAAGAACAACACCTTTGTCAGGAAGTATAACAACAACANCAATAACAGCTTTTTCAGGAAGTACAACAGCAACAGCTTTGTCAGGAAGTATAACAATAACAGATTTGTCAGGAAGTATTACAATAATAGCTTTGTCAGGAAGTATAACAATAACAGCTTTGTCAGGAAGTATAACAATAACAGCTTTTTAAGAAAGTATAACAACAACAGCTTTGTCAGGAAGTACAACAGCAACAGCTATGTCAGGAAGTATAACAATAATACCTTTGTCAGAAAGTATATCAACAACAGCTTTGTCAGAAATTATAA
>NW_018456290.1:0-429 GCF_002113885.1 Mizuhopecten yessoensis
TGTTTTTGCAAATTACATCACGGTCACAAAAAGTTTATTCAAAAGATGGTCCTCGGATGGGAAAGTGTTGAAAGTATTTTTTGAGTCCGGGAACCCCATCTCTTTCATAGATATAGTGTATATGGCTATATTTGCAATATCATATTAGCAATACCTAATATCTCAGCAGTTTCAAAATTCATATTCAATTGGTTTTGTATCTTTTGTCTGCATTTTTGCAGCCCGAAATGCTTTACTCCTTATTTCTTTTCCGTTTTCATAAATGCCGACTTAGGGAAATATGGGCAGTTTTCCGCCATACCTCTTTACCCACTGCCATCGTATATATATATATATAAAAAATATTGCTTTGTCGTCAAACGCTAGTCCTAGTGTTGTGTTCAGCATTGTGGGCAAAAGTTAATACCGGGCAGACGTTTCCCAGTATAC
>NW_018456291.1:0-429 GCF_002113885.1 Mizuhopecten yessoensis
GTTTATAGAGGGAAATAACACTTACGGGTATATTTTATCCATTTTCAGCAGAATCATTGGTCAGAATCATCTTTGGTGGATGAGGGTACTACATTGTAAAATTTGGATTCCTGGTGTAACCCCAGGGGCTAGGGCAGGGCCACAAAGGGTAATTTTACAAAAAAATAAAAATCTTATCCTTTGATTTCACTTAATTCACATGTTGATTTCCACATCACATCTCAACAGTGAAATTGAGCTAGCAGTAACTATAATATAACTCGGGTGACCGCTATAAGCCCCTTGGGCCTCTTTGTTTTATAGAAGAATACTTTCAAATCATTAAATAAATTTCATATCAAAAACATCAAAAGGTTCATCTTTATTCAAACTAATTAAAAAGATACACTTGGAAGGTTACACAAATATTGAGGACACATTTGAAATGTA
>NW_018456292.1:0-429 GCF_002113885.1 Mizuhopecten yessoensis
CAGGTCTCCACTGCTGTCGTTGAGCCCTACAACTCTATTCTCACCACCCATACCACCCTGGAACACTCCGACTGCGCTTTCATGGTCGACAACGAGGCTATCTATGATATCTGTCGTCGTAACTTGGACATTGAGCGACCAACATACACCAACCTGAACCGTCTGATTGGTCAGATTGTCAGCTCCATCACTGCCTCTCTCCGATTTGATGGTGCTCTGAATGTTGACTTGACCGAGTTCCAGACCAATTTGGTGCCCTACCCACGTATTCATTTCCCTCTGGCTACCTATGCCCCAGTCATCTCTGCTGAGAAGGCCTACCATGAGCAGCTGTCTGTTGCTGAAATCACCAACGCCTGCTTTGAGCCAGCTAACCAGATGGTGAAATGTGACCCCCGTCACGGTAAATACATGGCCTGTTGTATGTTA
>NW_018456293.1:0-429 GCF_002113885.1 Mizuhopecten yessoensis
TTTTTTTTTGTTTGGTGTTGTTTTATGATATAATTATCAAATGTCACTATTCAAGTACTTGTGTTATGTAATAGAGGAATCCGAACTGTTACCACGTTACACGTACCCTATGGAATCCCCTATATCTGAGTTACTAACTAGCTATTAGTATGACATACCGTCCTTGAGTTTCCTGGATATTGCATGTGAGAACAGACGTGATGAAGAGATCGCACAGGAAGTACGCGGGTCCTCGCGTGCGCGACGATACAACATATACATATATCACTTTGATCTTCTTCCCCTATGAGTCGAACCCGGAACTTCCCTTACTCTGTCGTTTGATTTAAAAGTGAAGTCCTCCAAGATGCGTCTATATTTAGTATAACCAAGCTACATGTATATATAAACGAATAGATTTTAATAAAATCTAAATATAATCAAACTTTT
>NW_018456294.1:0-429 GCF_002113885.1 Mizuhopecten yessoensis
TCCAAAGGTTGTTTGGTTTACAAAAGTCACATGCAAACAAATAAAGAGCTGTTTGATAAAGCCATCATTCTCATCAGAAATCCCTTCAATGCTCTGAAAACGTTTTATAATTATAGATATGGTCTCAAGTCCGTCAATTATCCCAATAACTTTTTTCGTGTTGTTGACCAGTCGAACTTCAACTCATCACGTAAGTAGCCATTACTTTATTCCAGTCTTTTTTCCGGGTTTAACTTAATAAAACTTTAATATTTGATATTCGGTACAGATAATATCAGTATTGTTTTATTGATATTTCGTACCATAGTTTAATAACAAATTAATAACAATTATATACAATATATTGTTAGCCTATTTACCAAATATTTTGTATTTTCTGTTTGGTTATAGAAATAAGAGTCTTATTAACATTTAATGTAATTTAAGTAT
>NW_018456295.1:0-429 GCF_002113885.1 Mizuhopecten yessoensis
AAAAAAAGTCTACACTTCGGGCTGGACTGTTCCTTACGCTAATATGTTGTTTATGTTCATTGAATTCAGCTCTACAAGGTCAACAACGAAATGCAATCATTACTCTAGATTTTTCAAACCGAAACATTTTTAATAGACACTTCTAAGTATGGGTGTTTATAGATAAACTATAAATAAACAAATTGACATGTTCATGATAACAAAGTAATCAACGCAACCGTCACTGTACCCAAATCGGGACACTTATGGGAAAAAGGTCCAAGAAACTGTCATGCAATGCAAATAAGTACTTTTTATTATTCAGTTTTCATTTGATAATACTTTTACGACTGACAATTTAACTGTATTTGAGTAGTGACGTTAAACACAATTAAGTTTCATTTTAGTGGATGCAAGATCAGTATCTTTTAAAGCGCATTTACGCAGATA
>NW_018456296.1:0-429 GCF_002113885.1 Mizuhopecten yessoensis
AGCTGGTAGAACATACCCTAGTCAATGTGAGCTGGTAGAATCTACCCTTAGTCAATGGGAGCTGGTTGAACCTACCCATATTTAATGAGAGCTGGTACATAGAACCTAATCGAGTTAAAGGTAGCTGGTTGAACCTACTCATAGTCAATTGGAGCTGGTTGGACCTATTCATAGTCAATGGGAGCTAGTAGAACCTACCCTTAGTCAATGGTAGCTGGTAAAGCCTACCCCTAGTCAATGGTAGCTGGTAGAACCTACGCCAGGTCAATGGTAGCTGGTAAAATCTACTCTTAGTCAATGGGACCTGGTAGAACCTATCCATAGTCAATGAGAGCTAGTAGAATCTACCCCTAGTCAATGGGAGCTGGCAGAACCTACTCCAGTCAATGAGAGCTGGTAGAACCTACCCCTAGTAAACGGGAGCTGGTA
>NW_018456297.1:0-429 GCF_002113885.1 Mizuhopecten yessoensis
TTAAGTCAGCTATATTGTGTCAAGTTTAAGCCAGGTATAGTATGTCAGGGTTAAGTCAGCTTTAGTGTGTCAAGATTAACTCAGCTATAGTATGTCAGGGTTAAGGCAGCTATATCGTGTCAAAGTAAAGTCAGCTATAGTATGTCAGGGTTAAGGCAGCTATATTGTGACAGGTTTAAGCCAGATTAAATCTGTCAGAGTAAGGTCAGATATAGTGTGTCATATTTAAGTAAAAAAAGGCGGTCAGAGCTATAGTGTGTCAGGGTTAAGGCAGCTACAGTATGTCAGAGTTAAGTCAGCTATACTATGTCAGGGTTAAGTTAGCTATAGTGTGTCAACGTAAAGTCAGCTGTAGTATGTTAGGGTTAAGGCAGCTACAGTATGTCAGAGTTTAGTCAGCTATAATGTTTCAAGTTTAAGTCAGCTATA
>NW_018456298.1:0-429 GCF_002113885.1 Mizuhopecten yessoensis
TCGTATCATAATGATTTATCTTCTATTCAATATGTCTACTTCGTATATATAGTATAACGATGAAATATTGTATTTCAATATGTAATTATAAAGGTTGCTCAAGCAGAAGGGGAAAAAGTTATCTTGATTTTCTATTGTTAACACAACGGGCATAACTACATGTAACGTCACGTACCAAGACATCATAATCTGTTAAGGTTGTAAGAGTTATGTCCCATTATGCTCCCAACACGAATAAGGTATAGAGACGTCACAACTAATGAGTAATGAGATGAATTATACCATATGATCAATACCGCACATACGATTCATAGTTTGTTCTCGCGGCTTTTTACATTTTTTTCTATTAATTTTATGTAATTTATGTCTCTGTTTAAACGTCTTTGACTCAGGGCGATCCGTTCATTTATATATATGGGGCAAAGAAGT
>NW_018456299.1:0-429 GCF_002113885.1 Mizuhopecten yessoensis
ATAATTATAGACAATCCCACTACAGCAATTGGAAATATTTGTCAATTGAACTGTTTACACTACAATTGTCAATTTAAAATACTTTTGAACCACATCAGATGAATTAGAGTCTTTAAGGCTTTAGTTTGTTTGTAGCAATTACAGTTGAAAGTTTTCTATAAAACATGCTAAAGAATGAAATATCTTGCATTTCTCAATTTTCATGCATTTCAGTGAATTTGAAGATATTTTTCTAGAGGATGCTTTTAAGGTTATGTGTTTTTCATAGTTTTGGTTCAAGTTTCGTGAAAGCTTTTGAGATTTTGGTTCGAGATTGCATATATTCTGCTGGGATCCTGGTAAGTGTCCTTTGTAAGTTTTCTGAAACTTTGGTTAGAGAGCTAGTACACATTTTCCAGGGTATCCTGGGAAGTGTCCTTTGTAAGTTTT
>NW_018456300.1:0-429 GCF_002113885.1 Mizuhopecten yessoensis
GTATTTCTGTACAACCCACCTGCGCCGTTTCCATGGTAATTTCCTGGAAATGCTATGGTAACACATAGTTCAAAGGCAATACAATTATATTTCACTTACTTGTATTTGGAAATATCTAACGTAGTGCAGGTCAAATAAGAAGAAAAGTCATGGAAGGTTGTCTATTATCGAAACGTGCTAAAAAAAACACACTTTGAGAGAACACCGAATTTTCATTTAAAGATAGTTAACACTTTTATAAAATAGTGAAATAATAATTATGATAATAGTACCGAATCCTGTATGGATGTAGCGTGTACTTTTTGATACTTATCGATATAGTGTCCACGTTTGCTCTGCCATCACAATTACATGTACCGTCGTTGTATTTCAAGGCCTTTTTCACCCCGACTAATATCTTGACGTGCGTCCTTCGAAGTACTATCGGTC
>NW_018456301.1:0-429 GCF_002113885.1 Mizuhopecten yessoensis
CCGTCGTGAACGGCATGACATCCTCTACCAGGTCGATACGAAAACAATGTGGTACAGAACATTTAAACATTTGAAAAAGTACATAGCTGATATGCTACTCTTATCTGAACTTCCATGTAAATTGACCATACACATGATTCATTTTGTGGGTATCATATAATCGATATCGCGAAGCAGAACTATTATGTTTGTGTATCACAGGGAGTTTTAAAAAGGTGTATGCACATAACTATGTAAAGGAGTGTTTATTCAATATGGTCTCCCTAATTCGGTGCTTTCATGGTGTGCATTTATTGATAATGGTCAATCCTGAGATTTCAGAAGTTTTTGATGCATTACCTTTACATAAAACAGGCAAACATTAAATAAATCTTTGTTGGCATAAAATTGAAATATGCTAATCAAAACTGCAGAAAAGACGTTGCTCTC
>NW_018456302.1:0-429 GCF_002113885.1 Mizuhopecten yessoensis
AATGGGGTCCGCTGAAAATGGTCATCGAACTTGGCCGAGCCCTTATCATTTAAGGCATTGAACCCTGTGACCAAGTTTGAAGAAAATCGTTTCACATGTGTCGTAGTTATTCCACGGAAACAAAGCGCGGCAGATAATGACGTTTTTCCATTATTCAAGGGGCCATAACTCCACTAAATTGGGTCCGCTAAAAGTGGTCATCGAACCTGGCCGAGCCCTTAAGGCATTTAACTCTGGGAACAAGTTTGAAGAAAATCGTTTAACATGTGTTGTAGTTATTGCACGGAAACGAAGCGTGAACGACAGACGGACGGACAGACCCATATTAATATACCCCGTTTCGGTGAAAGCGGGGGATAACAAAGAATGTATAACAAAATACAATGCTGACTATGACAGTAAGATATTGCAGTGAAAACGACTAAAAAA
>NW_018456303.1:0-429 GCF_002113885.1 Mizuhopecten yessoensis
TTTCCGTTGTATTTGTAAACAAACATAAGTTTTATGTGTATTCCCCTATATAGATATCAGGCGACCTTCCGCCTCAATGTACAAATGTATCTACGTTTTTGTTTAGTTGCATTGAATTGGTGATGATGTGTTGCATTTATAAATAAACCAATATAGATCTATACATATGTACAGCGTTCCTTTTGATTTCAGTTTGACTTCACTTTCATCCTAAACATGGAGAAATCGATCAGTGCATTCTTGAGGCAAAGGGGTGTTGATACCCAGACCATTGACCTTATGGAAGAGAAAAAGGTAGGATTTTTGCTAAAATTACTTCTTCCTAAGAAGCGATTTGAGTAGTTTCCTTACATTTGGCCTGTACCTTCCAGCGATGACCCCCCCTATAAGCAATAATGAGATTTTATTATTAAAAGCAGTAGGGATTGC
>NW_018456304.1:0-429 GCF_002113885.1 Mizuhopecten yessoensis
TTATCTCCAAAATATTCAACTGACTCTCTACTAATGTAACCCAAACTAAGTTTCGAACTTGGGCGTTCAAATTAATTGAAACCTTCCCTTTCCAAATTACAGATCTTTCCGTTTTGAATCCAATGAAAACGCGTCATACAAGTAATACACCATGTAAGTGTTAGCTTGTAATTATATGCATACAAAAATTAGCATGAAACGGAAACAGATACACAATAATTCAACTAATATATTATTACCCTTGAATGGCTTTCTCTTAAGAACCATGTCAAATTCAAATGACATTCGTATTAGATTCAAATGTCACATGTCAAATTGTTTATACCATCCCTATTATGACGTCATAGTTGTAACGCTGGTTACTTTTGGCCTACCGTGTAAGATTTCTATTATATTCACGAAACATAATGCAAGATTCATACATTTCCG
>NW_018456305.1:0-429 GCF_002113885.1 Mizuhopecten yessoensis
GACCAATTGTATAAAACAGTCATACCTGCCTTAGAGAGTACCTGTATATAGCTACCACCTGTCTATATCTTATCTACTGTCAGTAAAAATCTGACTATCTGTCTTATGGGGAGGGGTGGTTCCTCATAAGACTGACTACATTATTAACTGCATTATCAATTCTATATTCTTACTTAGGTACATTCACATATTATCTTGTTGACCAAAGAAAGGATTAAAAATTGTTTTTTTTGGTCTAGACATATTGAATCTTAAACCCTAAAAACTGTTCTGTTTAAAAACTGATTTTAAGTTCAAATTTAAAAGAGTTACCCCCCTTTAACTTCTTTTCCTGCAATATCACACCTTTTATTTGAAACAGATCTTCATTAAAGCTAACAAACAAAGACATCTTTACTTTGGGAAAATTCATACAATAATGCTTATTTT
>NW_018456306.1:0-429 GCF_002113885.1 Mizuhopecten yessoensis
AAGTCTTAACGATTATCAATTGAAGATACCACGTTAACAATTTTTATCACACGGTACAGTTTGTACAGAAAATTAAATAATACAAAGTCGCTTCGCAAAACAAGTTTATATATTTACATTAAATACAAAGAAGAGTAGAAAACGAAATAAAATACATTTAGAGAACTTAATCCACAGGCTCTAATGTCTACATGTGATTTGTTAGAAGATTTTAGTACACTAGAATATCGTTTTAATATTTCCTGAACATGTTGGTATTTAAAGTCTATTTTGAAGAAAATTCACGTTATTATTTACTCAAGGTAGTTATATGTTTATCACCTAATGTCATCGCCAACAAATCTTTATATATACGACAACCTAACCTTATGAAGCATTGCATGCTTAGTTATCAATAACAAAATAAATAAAAATAAAAAGGAATATGTA
>NW_018456307.1:0-429 GCF_002113885.1 Mizuhopecten yessoensis
CCTGATGGTCATCTTTTTTCCATCAGACTGAAACAGAAATATGCATAACTAAGAACCAAGTCAAGGGAGGCCAAGATAATAATTCTGAAAAAACTAACACTTTCTGAGAAATAGCGATAACCAACTGTCCACATGACCGCCTGGCAGACTTCTCGTTCGTATGTTTGTTTCCATAACTGACCATGCACAAAAAGGGATGTACATGTACAGGAACGAGCTTGAGCTCTCTCTAGGACTTTCTGAGAAACAGCAAAACGAGCTTACTTTCAAAATCCAAAATGGCTACCTGGCAGCTATCTACTCTTTTGGCCAGTCTGAAAATTTCACTTCCACAAGTAAGGATTAAATTAATCCTACATATGGCATTTGAGAAAGATTGTTCCGTGCAGTTCTTGATGGTGTACACACATACACTAGATGGTGTACACA
>NW_018456308.1:0-429 GCF_002113885.1 Mizuhopecten yessoensis
CCCCCAGTGCTTGCACACTGTATTAACAGGAACAAATCTTTGTTTATAAACATTACTGTTACATGAAATAACCGTACTTATAAAATGGAACTTTATTATAAAACATGCATCGGTAGGCATTTAATGGTGATTGGACATTTTCTAAGGGAGATAAATTGAACACGAACCACAAGTACAAGGTGTTGGGAAAGTACAAGAAAACTCCGGATGCAACTTTTACTCAAGTCTGTCGTCCACACCACATGGCAGTCATTACATTTTAAACACAGTATGATAAATATGCATCCTATAGCACTATGGTTAGTCTATTTCTCTTACGATTTGTCACCTCCCGTCATTACAGAACCCCTCTTTCGGAATTGCAAACACAACCCAAGATCAATCGGAAACCGTCGGCACTTTCCGTAAACGAGAAAATGTTTCTCGTTT
>NW_018456309.1:0-429 GCF_002113885.1 Mizuhopecten yessoensis
ATCCCACACTAGCTAGATATCCCCTTAGATCAGTTAGAATATTTCGGTGCTAACTAATTCCATACCCACCCTACCTGTATTAGTTTATAAGAACCTATAGGCTAGCTGATCGTTTCCCCCATCTGTGTTAGTTTGTAAATAGTGGGGGAACTTCTGGCCAAAGGATCCCCCCTTCCCCCCTCCCCTCTATACTAGTTAATAGCTATGCTTAAAGCTGATTCTTTTCCCCCTATCTTTATAGTTAGTTTATAAGGAAAAACTATTGGCTAGCTTATATTGTTTCATAACCACACCCGCCCAATCACCGCTCGCTATATAAGTTGATGGGGGAGGGGGACTATAAGCTAGCTTCCCTCAGTATTGGGCTTACGGGGGAAGTAATTTCTGGCTGATTCTTTTCCACCTCAGTTTTGGTTAATAAGGGAGACC
>NW_018456310.1:0-429 GCF_002113885.1 Mizuhopecten yessoensis
AGAAGGCCTAATTATGAATAAACGATTAAATCAAATTCACCTTACCTGTATAAAAAAGTCTAATTATGAGTAAACGCTTAAATCAGCTTCACGTAACCAGTACAAAGCAGACCTAATTATGAGTAAACGCTTAAACCAGCTTCACTTAATTAACCAGTATAAAGCAGGTCTAGTTATGAGTAAACGCTTAAATCAGCTTCAACTTACCAGCAAAAAGCAGGCCTATTTTAGAGTAAACGCTTAAATCAGCTTCACATTAGCAGTACAAAACAGGCCTAATTATGAGTACACGCTGAAATCAGCTTCACGTAATCGGTACAAAGCAATCCTAATTATGAGAAAACGCTTAAATCAGCTTCACGTAAACGGTACAAAGCAGGCCTTATTATGAGTAAACCCTTAAACCAGCTTTACGTTACCGGTACAAAG
>NW_018456311.1:0-429 GCF_002113885.1 Mizuhopecten yessoensis
TTTTTTTTATTAGACATTGCATTATATCTAGTCTTAATCAGTTTCGTCATAAATACACGATACTTATGTTATATATATAATTATCTCTTTTTTTGGTACATAAATAAAAATGTGTTACAAATAACATTAATTCATGAACCTAACATACAAAAACAGCTCGTGCTCTGAACGATTAAAAACAAAATTTCTGTCTGGAAGAGTTGGATAGGAAAATTCCAATTTTCTAACTGGTAGAAACCCGAGGGTTCCCGATCACATAAAACAGAGAAAGTATTATTGTAATATGACGGGTGATCATTTCGAAAAATGAAAATTTTCCAAAAATTGAATTAATTAAAATAATCAAACAGACAATCAAAATTCGGCATACATTTACCAAAATTCAATTACGCAAAGAAAACATTTTCTTTCTTTATGATACAGCTAAAA
>NW_018456312.1:0-429 GCF_002113885.1 Mizuhopecten yessoensis
TTTGTACACATCTGGTTATGTTCGTCTCTTTGTGTACAACTGTTTGTGTTTGTCTCCTTGTGTTCTTCTGTTTGTGTTTGTTTGTTTGTGTACAACTGTTTGTGTTCATCACTTTGTATACTACTGTTTGTGTTTGTCTCCTTGTTTCTACTGTTTGTGTTTGTCGCTTTGTGTACAACTGTTTGTGTTCGTCTCTTTGTGGACAGCTGTTCATGTTCGTCTGTTTGTGTACTACTGTTTGTGTTCATCTCCCTGTGTACAACTGTTTGTGTTCGTCTCCTTATGTACAACTTTTTGTGTTCGTCTCTTTGTGTTCTTCTGTTTTGGTCGTCTCCCTGTGTTCTACTCTTTGCGTTCGTCTTCTTGTGTACAACTGTTTGCGTACATCTGTTTGTGTTCGTCTATTTTTGTACAATTGTTTATGTTCGT
>NW_018456313.1:0-429 GCF_002113885.1 Mizuhopecten yessoensis
CCTGCCAGGAGCTGTATGAGACCGGTTCAGAAAATCAGAAAATCAGAAAATCAACAGGCTATCAGCCAACATCACACCATTTGAGGACAGGTTTGATTAGGATTTTATTAAATTCTGATACGGACATCCTAATATTGTGATATTTCAGTTGATTATTCCGTAAATACCAGAATGTACGGATATTTGACATATAATGGCCGGCATTTTCACAATCCCCTCGCGCTCCGATTCACTCGTTGTGTCTCTCGTTCGAAAGCCATTTGTTGCATTTATTTGGTTGTCATATAAGTTGAGCTGTTTGTGTATCGCACTGGGCACCAATTCATAATTTGCGACTGGGGGTTATCTCGGTAACGTTTTCGCTCCACGTGGTTGGAGTTTGTACATTAAAGCTCAACACACCAATCGCATTAGTGCGGCTTAGCTAAA
>NW_018456314.1:0-429 GCF_002113885.1 Mizuhopecten yessoensis
AATATTTATATAGACGATGAAAGTCTGTGGAAAGTTATATCCACTTAATCATTAATGTGTATTGATTAATATGCGGTCCTGAACCCAGGTGTCGATGATCCTCTTAGCTGAACGACCTGATGAATGTGATAGGAGGGATCTATGATATTTTTCCAGAATTCTTGAAATTCTAAATTGTGAAATTTACGCGATATCGTTGGACGAAAAGCAACGAGACCATGGACCTATATTAGGCAGCAATTCCCATTATATAGAATTTTTTTTATTATTTGTTCGTTTGTATAGTTAGGCTTATGAAGACTGAACTCTTTGGTTCTATAGTTAAACACAAGGGATTAGTGATGAGGTGATACACATAGTTGTTGAAATGGAACAACTATAAAACCGATACAGATATATAAACAACATTGAATACAATAGTCCCCCCCC
>NW_018456315.1:0-429 GCF_002113885.1 Mizuhopecten yessoensis
TGTTTGTAATTAGGATTTGCATAAATTAATGTTCAACGACGACTTGTACGGCAAGGCTAAATTTATAATCGTATGTAATAGTTATAGATCGTCATTATTCCCTAGGATATGGATACAAAAAAAATCGAAATGTTTAAAAATTGTCAGAAATTGATCGATGTCTGATTTTTACGTGGGCATATTGATGGCCTTGGTAATTGATCATACGTTACCTCCATACAATCCTTTATAAGGCGCCAGGATTGTCCAAAGCTGTAGGATTGCAGAGGATCTTGGAACAACAACTCTTCATCATCCACACCAGAAATCTAGAGAAACTGTCAAGGTAAGGGCTACTACAAGATACCAAGTTTTAGTATTTCGTTTGCCAATATTAGTAGGTGCATAGCTGCCAATTGAAGATAGCATTACTAAAACCAACTTGGAATA
>NW_018456316.1:0-429 GCF_002113885.1 Mizuhopecten yessoensis
CTGGTGAGTTACTAGTACTATTAAAAAAATGCCTATTACTACTGGATAGTTACTAGTACAATACAAACAATGGCTGGTTCTTATCATGTCATGTTAGGCTTCTCTCTAGCGTAAACAGATTTCTGGAGGAATTAAACACAATTTAACCATTACAGCAGAGCATTGTGATGTTATTTTAGAATGTTTTCCCATAATCAATCATTGTTGATCTTTAGAAATGATAATAATACTATGCATGTACCACATTGAGTCTCAATCTTTTTTCTGTATTGTGATAATTTAAGAGTGGTTTGTTTTCTATTTTAATCAGGTTATGAGGTGAGCACGAGTATTCTTTTATCATATATCACCGCATACAAACGTGCAACATTATTTTGTGAATGATTCATAATCTTATTTATTATTCTGATTAGCAGACAAATTTTCATT
>NW_018456317.1:0-429 GCF_002113885.1 Mizuhopecten yessoensis
ATCATACATGTGATTCCTGATACAAGTGACAAAATGTTGGAATGGTCCTCGTACCTGACTACGTATACATAATGTATATAATTCAAAGTGTTGTAGAAAGACGTCTGTGTCTTGTTGTAGGCAAAGCACGAGTGATGCGATGAAGAAAACCTTATAATACGCGAACGATTTCATTTTTGAAATCGGGCAATATGTCAATTATTTCGGTTGCTCTTGATTTCTTTACTGAATGTTACT
Source organism: Mizuhopecten yessoensis (assembly GCF_002113885.1). Classification (NCBI taxonomy): domain Eukaryota; kingdom Metazoa; phylum Mollusca; class Bivalvia; order Pectinida; family Pectinidae; genus Mizuhopecten; species Mizuhopecten yessoensis. The sequence goes on from NW_018456317.1 coordinate 238, forward strand.
ACTTTCCTTATTATGATGATAATGATGTCCTAAGATGTTCTAAGATGTTGTGAGACCAAAGCTCTATTCCAAAAAATTGAGTAGTAAATGAACGCTACCTTATATCCGTCTATAAACATGTAAAGTACGTGACTTGTCCATGTTCTTAGCAACGCTGTGGACGTTTATTTGAATAGTTCGTCTCTTATTACA
>NW_018456318.1:0-429 GCF_002113885.1 Mizuhopecten yessoensis
AATCTACGAAAAAGGACAGAAAATTTCTGTAATAATTTAACAATACCATCAATAAGTTTAGAGATAAACTACCTCACGTTAAACACTTACACACTTAACATACACACATCACTGAACCTGCCTTGAATGAATGTAACAACATTCCAGTGATTTTGATGTCATTTATATTGTCACGTTATAAATGTGACATCGTTTAATAATTAACAGACAAATTACTTCAAGGGTTGTTATATTTTATGTTAAATCTCCAAACCTGCTTGTTCGTGGCAAATAAGTGTCAAAATACATTCATATATTTATGTCAACAGGTCTGTTTTGTATCTTATCTACATGATGTTACTCTAAATTTCTTAAAGAAAAAAGAAAAGAAAAAAATGCTTTCAGTTTTAGACCCTCAAAATTCAACACACCAAGGTATTTAAAGTGTGC
>NW_018456319.1:0-429 GCF_002113885.1 Mizuhopecten yessoensis
TGTTGAAATGGTTACCAAAAACAACCACTTATTTGCCGTCAGTACCGTTTCGATTCGACAATATTTTAACTGATAAAATGGATAATTCCTAATATATACGTCTCTGTTCTGGTGATCCACATCTTATCATACTTTACAATTTGAGCAAAGGTTTGTCGCCAGTAAAAGTGTTGATAAAGCCGGGCGGAGTATATACTTCAGTATGGAAATGGTTTCACATAGATGAGCTTAAAACAAAGGTAAGATATTTGTTCATTGGTCTGAATATTTTCATTCATTCAATCAGGCATACCAGTTCTGCAAAACTCAGAATTCGGCAACCTTGTCGAATTCGGAAACATGTTCCCGAATTCGACAACGTTCAGTGATACATCATCGACTTAACAGTTTAACAGATATACTGACACCAAAGTCATACATTTTTAACAA
>NW_018456320.1:0-429 GCF_002113885.1 Mizuhopecten yessoensis
CAAATTGCAAATTGATTCTTACTTTTGATGTTTGCTTAGAACAGTCTATTAAGCTACACCAAACAATGTCGTTAAAGGTAAACATATGCAAGTCTCGAATTTAAATGTAACAATGTGGTTTGGTAAGCTGAATTAGTTAAGGACATTTTGGTTATTCACTGTTAAGAAAGGAAATTTATAGCCTCTTTTTTAAAACGTAAATAGAGGATTTTGCGTTGGATTTCCTTTGCGTATGTCAGGTGTAGAATTACAGGTATGATAGGGCTGTCTTACTAAGGTGTCAAATTAATAATTTGATGTTTGATTAAATATGATCTGATGAAACATTAGAACACCGGGAATGGCAAAAAAATCATTTAAGGCATGTATATCAGATGCCAAGAATTTAAATACAATCGTCAAAATTGTTTCTTATTTGTAAATTTAATT
>NW_018456321.1:0-429 GCF_002113885.1 Mizuhopecten yessoensis
AGTGTTCAAATCAAATGTTTAGTGTCCAAATCAAATGTTTAGAAACACGTGCTGTTGAGTCATGATATAAAAACAATTGTTCCAACTAAAAACCATAAAACAACATGCACTCCTCAAAACAGTAGTTATTTATTTAGAAAGTAATAAGTAACGTACATATTTGATCTATGTTGTATTGAAATAATCGAAAATTATTATCAAAAAGTGTTTGATAGTACGAGGACATCTGTATTGTGACGATCTTTTCTCAATTTGCTACCGAATCGTGACGTTCAAGTGGTGAAATATGGTTAAAAGATATCGGAAAGTATCATCAAATTCGAAACAACTAAAACCCGTTATATAAAGATAATTGCAAAACACTATTTACAAATTACTGAGAAAGTCAGTTATAAATACCTGACGAATGCTATATTTAATACTTGCTAT
>NW_018456322.1:0-429 GCF_002113885.1 Mizuhopecten yessoensis
TCCTTTACTTCCCATTTCACTCATTAATTATAGACAAAAACATGTTACTGTACAGCAAAACACAATTTGTTGTATTTGTAAACAGGGCACATATAATTGCTGTTACAAGTGTTTCGGAAATGTGAGAAAATAGTAAACTTCCTTGGTCAATCACTTCCGTTCTGACCCTGAATATATTAGCAGAGTAGACATCCTACACTATTGCTGACGTGTGTTACTAATTATACACACCAGTTATATGCATGTTGTCATGGTTATTTTCTATGTAACGTTTTGATAAGAAAAAGGAATACGTAAATAAAAGGGAGTGCACGCGTTTTTTCGTGGAAAAGGGGGATTATGCTGTGTGTACAATGAACTTAATATAAAAGGGTGGTCTGGTGTTGCAGTGGATAGCGCACTTGACTTTCACCAAGGCGGCCGGGGTTC
>NW_018456323.1:0-429 GCF_002113885.1 Mizuhopecten yessoensis
ATAGTAGACATGCAATACATTAAATAGTTATATTACCCCTAAAGCTAATACAAACACAAACATTCCATACCTATTTCCCCCTACTCTGCCGCACCCAACCAGTCGACAGGTCATTACACATCTGTCTACGTATTTGTTTTAAAAAATACGAAACCATTACCCTTTGAAACTTGAAAGTAAAACAAATGTTCTGAACCTGCCATTTGGCGAGCAAAATCACTTGTTTGAAAACAAGCTAGGAAAATACGACAGTTCAGTTAGAATGAAATATGACAAAATAGTTCTACAATACTTGCCCGTAAAAGACAGGAACATATCCGTTAAATGATTAATGTCATGAATCTCTATTGTGACGTCATTAATTTCATCGTTGTCAAGACTTCATTTGCTTTTCAAAGAACTGTTTGAAATAACCAATGAAAGTGCTTT
>NW_018456324.1:0-429 GCF_002113885.1 Mizuhopecten yessoensis
CCATTGTGTATTTAGATGAGAAACACAGCTCTGACCATTGTGTATATAGATGAGAAACACAGTACGTGTACCATTGTGTATTTAGATAAGAAACACAGCTCTGACCATTGTTTATTTAGATGAGAAACACAGTACTTGTAACATTGGTTTTTTAGATGAGAAACACAGCTCTCGTACCATTGTTTGTTTAGATGAGAAACACAGTACTTGTATCATTGTGTAGTTAAATAAGACACACAGCTCTGACCATTGTGTATTTAGATGAGAAACACAGTTCTGACCATTGAGTATTTAGATTGGAAACACAGCTCTTACCATTGTGTATTTAGTTTGGAAACACAGCTCTTGTACCGTTGTGTAGTTAGATGAGAAACACAGCTCTGCCCATTGTGTATTTAGATGAGAAACACAGCTCTGACCATTGTGTAT
>NW_018456325.1:0-429 GCF_002113885.1 Mizuhopecten yessoensis
CTATTGTTTCACAATGTTTACAATATGCCATGAAATGATTTGGTATTTGTATGTTCTCATTTGATTATAGCAAGTACAGTAATCTGTGAAGACACGCGCATTTAAAAGTTCAAAAGTACGATTTCTTTTCATATATTTCTTAAATATTAAAAAAGAATTGATGCAGAGAACATACCGTTTTGGCCAACGCTACTTTCTTGTTGAAATGGCTTTTCTTAAAAGATAAGCTACTTCTGTGGTCTGTAGTGTGTGAATCAACGTCCCATATACCAGTTACGTCACGTGATGTATATAAAGGGGAATAACTACTCTCCTACTAGTTAAATAATTTGTATGTACATGTAAGTATTTTACAGAAGGGAAATTATTTTTTAGATTTACACAATCCAATAGGCATACTATCTTTATGAAAAAGTATATTGACTGCTT
>NW_018456326.1:0-429 GCF_002113885.1 Mizuhopecten yessoensis
TTTTAGATATGTTCTACGTGGGTATTTTGATCTTTCTATTACATTTTTTCGAAGTATTCCCAATTAACAGGAACACCTGTTCGCAGTGGCATCGTTAAACAAAATGGTATACAACACTTTTTTTTGTGAGAGAAGTTAATGAATGGCCCTCTCGGTACATCTTTATTATTACTTCTTGATATAGAAAAGACTACTACATTTCGCATTGGCTGATAATAGAATGTTTACTTCCTTCGTTTCAAGGACAGTAAATTAAATCGTGAGTTATCCCAACTTATGAAGTAGGACTAAGAATAGTGATAACGTTAGTGTCGTCGCTGGTGCTCCAAGCCGCAACCGCCTCTCAAGCCCAATGCTCTACCGCTGAGCTAAAAGGACATTCCATACAGCTGACACTTGTAAGGCAACCTAATCAATGCCCATCTGTTA
>NW_018456327.1:0-429 GCF_002113885.1 Mizuhopecten yessoensis
CCCGGGCATACAATGAAATAATGTGATGTAGAGGTCCCGGGCATACAATGGGATACCGTACTGTAGAGGCCCCTGGCATACAAGGGAATACCGTAATGTAGAGGTCCCGGGCATACAATGGAATACAGTAGGGTGGAGGTCTCAGGCATACAACGGAATACAATAATGTAGAGGTCCCGGGCATGTAATGTTATACAGTAATGTAGAGGTCCGGGCATACAATGGAAAACAGTAATGTAGAGGTCCCGGGCATACAATGAGATAATGTAATGTAGAGGTCCCGGGCAGACAATGTTATACAATAATGTAGAGGTCCCGGGCATACAATGAAATACAGTAATGAATAGGTCACGGGCATACAAAGGAATAAAGTTATGAATAGGTCCCGGCCATACAACTGGATACAGCAATGCTGAGGCCCGGGCATAC
>NW_018456328.1:0-429 GCF_002113885.1 Mizuhopecten yessoensis
AAAATGAAACTGAAATTAAGGATACCTGTCGCACTGCTCAATGGTTTTTTGAATATACAGTACGCCCGTCCCCCTGTTGGGCGAGGACACTTCATTTAAACAGGTAGCGAAGTCAGTAAGCAAGATCATATATCAAGCTGAAGTCCAGTGTTCGACCCCCTGTCTAGTCCCACTGAGTTTACACTCAGTGTTTATATTTAGCTTTTCATAAAAGTCCGACAAGGTATGATTTTCTTTTTTTCAGAAACGATTTATCAAAGCTTACAGTCAAGCCAGGAAAACAGTTTCAAAGGCGTAGTTACAAAATTTGGCAATGATACGGGGATTCTCAAGGAAAGAAGTTATACATTACAATGTGGTGACGTTAATACCGGGGATTCCTATGAAAATAACGTTATTATAAATTGTGACTTGTTCCTTATTTTTTTT
>NW_018456329.1:0-429 GCF_002113885.1 Mizuhopecten yessoensis
ATGCTCTTGTCAGAATTTGTTCAAACCGTATTGAGCTGACAGCAGTGGATTTTTGTGTCCTATAGTCAGAATTAAATCTGTGTATCTGTGTAAATACAAAATGAATCGTTTTTAAAAAATCTCTACTCATATCATACTTCATAGATTTGAATCATTGAAGAACTGAACATACAATATATAAAATAAACATTTTTTTTTATATTTAATGCTTCATATTTTATATTGATATAAACAGTGAAGATTTAAAATCATATAAGGGTTCAATGAATGATTGGCAGGTTTTGCTGTGAACAAAAAATGCATTGACGTCTTCAGATGTTCTTTACTTACGGGGATAGATTGTAAAATGATAAAAATAGTGTTCATGACTTTTGAGGTTAGAAAGTAAATGATAAAAAGTCGTGTTCTTTACTTAAGAGGTTAGATGGT
>NW_018456330.1:0-429 GCF_002113885.1 Mizuhopecten yessoensis
GAATGTTGTTAGAAGGATTATAGTCTGTTTCTGAGTAGTATTGGCTGTATTTACCTGTATTTACCTGTGTTTACCTGTGTTTTTACCCTTGGGTAACTGTTCTCTGTAAGGTTTTGTAGTTGGAAGCTGATATTTTTTATATGATATCACGTAAGTTATAGAATGTTTAATAAGTTCAAAATTAGAAATTAAAAATATTTAGTAGTCATGTTGTTATGATTGTGATGCTGGTATGACGTTTGATAAGATGGCTTGTTCTATCCTGTAATAAGTTGCAGTTTAAACACATTATTAAATTATAAATCTAAAATAGTTTTTAACATAAAACGGTATGCGAATCAGAGGAAAATACAGACAATAATTGGTTTGTTAAATACAGACTATCATTGGTTTGATAAATACAGACTATTATTGGTTTGTTAAATACAG
>NW_018456331.1:0-429 GCF_002113885.1 Mizuhopecten yessoensis
ACAACCTATACCGCTGTGTCTGTTTGTACTGTAGCCGGGGAGGTAAAACAACCTATACCGATGTGTATGTTTGTACTGTAGCCGTGGAGGTATAACAACCTATACCCCTGTGTCTGTTTGTACTGCAGACGGGGAAGTATATCAACCTATACCCCTGTGTATGTTTGTACTGTAGCCCGGGAGGAATATCAACCTATACCGCTGTGTCTGTTTGTACTGTAGCCAAGTATGTATATCAACCTTTACCGCTGCGTGTGTTTGTAATGTTGTCTGGGAGGTATATCAACCTATACCCCTGTGTGTGTTTGTACTGTAACCGGGGAGGTATATCAACCTATACCGATGTGTATGTTTGTACTATAGTCGGGGAGGTACAACAACCAATATCACTGTGTATGTTTGTACTGTAGTCGGGGAGGTATAACAACC
>NW_018456332.1:0-429 GCF_002113885.1 Mizuhopecten yessoensis
GTTAGGTAATATAGGCTGAGGTCTGTGGACACAATTAACATAGTTCCATTTATAAAGTTCATTATTTAACTTGTCACTGTTTGATTATACAGCTGTTAAATTGTCTAATCCATGTCAAACCAGGCTTCTATAAATAGAACGTATCACCTGTACATCAGGTATATATTTACACCATTGTAATATACATTTCTATTTATGTATTCAGGTATATATTTATACCACTGTAATAAACATTTCTATTTATGTATAACTAATATGTTGCTCTTACAGCTGTGAAGAAAGTTCTGGTAATATGTAAGTCAGAAGTGTTAAATCTTTAAGGCTTAAAGAAGCCTCAGGTTTTGGTTATATGTAGGCCTATATTGTTTATGTTCAATCTCTATGGTTAAAGGAAGGTTTCAGTAAATCTTTACAGTTAAAGGAAGGTTT
>NW_018456333.1:0-429 GCF_002113885.1 Mizuhopecten yessoensis
AATAACAATTTGATGAGTGACCGGAGTTTTACCTGGCCTGTGTCTGACACAAAGATCTGATATGCGATAACGTATGACCGTAATGAAAACATTACTGGACGTTTAGTATTTGTTATTTGCATTAGGTTCGCCTATAGCTCCTCTTCACCTGGGTTTTCACAACCCCGGCGTACCCGACGAGTTACGTAAGTGCCCCGGTTGGGGGGAAACTATGGTCCAGGTACATGTACAAAGTGCCTATGTTTACCTGTATACGGGACTGTGTTGTAATTGTACATGTGTCGATTAAGGTCGCTTAAAAACACCGAAAACACTATTTCTAAATTTAAGAAAGTATATACAGAAATACGTACGAATCAAGTTTATATGTTTAAACACGAAACCGTATATATTGGTAAGGCATTCCTCAATTTACACCAACCACGATTG
>NW_018456334.1:0-429 GCF_002113885.1 Mizuhopecten yessoensis
ACATTTAGACCCCAAAGGCTTTTGTTAAGTGACATTGGTGATTTCGGCTGGCTTATGTATCGTTGTGGGTCAAATATTAGCGAAATTGATAGGCTCCAAGAACTATATTGTCCGAAGAAAAACGCACAGGGGGAATGCATGGCAGATGTCAGACAAGGTTTTAATGTTATCTGTGTCCATATTACGTTGGTAGAACCTGAAATGGTAGGCGACACGAGGGTCCCATCGGTAAAAGTAGTTTCAATTGAAGACATACCTCGACACTTCGTTAGTAACGAATTTCATCCTATTTATTACACAGCTCTCCATTAAAAAAATCAATGTAACAAAATTGATATCATATAAAGATTGATACGGAAAAGCAAAGGAGTAGTTATGTTCCAATCCAAGAGACGATCGTTTATTTGCTAATACAGGCAAACTTTTCCA
>NW_018456335.1:0-430 GCF_002113885.1 Mizuhopecten yessoensis
TATTTTATATACATTTGGAGGCAAGTAAAACCAGGCAATCCTTCAACTCAAGTGAACCCGTTATATAGCACATAAAGAAACCACATGTCCTCATTATGATTTATTTTAGTTTGAGGAAAAGAAAAAAGGCATGATGATAAAAAAAATCAACGGTTACTCGTATCGAAATCACATTTAGAATCAATGTTTCTGTGTTTAATTCATATGTTTTCATTTCAGTCTATCATTCTAGTTTTTCTATCAAGGTAGTTGTCATTAGTTCGAATCCAGTCACGTCCTGTTGTTACTGTTAATTACCCATTCGGGCCAGGTGAGCTTATGCCATGGTGCGTCGTCCGTCGTCCGTCCGTCGTCTGTCGTCCGTCGTCCATATTTTACTTTAAAAAACTTCTTCTTAATAACCGCAAGGCCTAGGGTGATGATATTTGGC
>NW_018456336.1:0-430 GCF_002113885.1 Mizuhopecten yessoensis
TTTGACCCCTGTGACCTTGAAAGTGTGTCAAGGTCATTCATTTGATTAAACTTGGTAGCCCTTCATCCAAGCATGCTACTGGCTAAATATCATCAGCCAGTGCCTCTTGGTTATTGAGAAGAAGTTGTTTAAAGTAAAAAGTTGATGCCAGACGGATGGATGCCGGACGGCCAGACGCCGGACACCGCACCATGCCATAAGCTCACTTGGCCCTTTGGGCCAGGTGAGCTTATAAATGAACTGCACAAAATGTCACTCATAGAGCTATGTATATATAACTGTGCAGGAAGATGGGAGATTACGAAGAAATAGATACACTTTTCATTTCAAGAAAAAATGTTAAAAGTTATTTACTATTTATAGTAACAGTGACCTTGACCTTTGAACCTGAAAAGCAATCCCAAGCAGGCACTTTTGGTAAGGAAGCACT
>NW_018456337.1:0-430 GCF_002113885.1 Mizuhopecten yessoensis
GGTCATCTGGACGATTTACTACTGTAGTTGTCCTGTTCCAACAAACTTCCCACAACCACCGAGACTTTACACTACGTTATCGTAATACACCCAAAGGTAAATGTTTTGTATACTCGAACCCACTCTTGTTCTTATGTAATGTACTGAAACCTTTATTGCAATTGTTCCTGATGCTGCATGTATGATGATGATGATGATGATGATGATGACAAAGTGTTTTCAACAGAATGCAATAATAGTTTGGGTTTTTTTCGTTCGTTTCGAGTCGATGACACCATCATTTCTTAGATCATTTCATGAACCGGAAAAAGTATCCACACAAAAGTGATTCGTGTAAAAAGTATTCCGTCATAAAAAAAAATCGTTATAAAGTTATAAAAATATTATGAGGAAAACAACACCATTTTAAGCGTGAATATGCATATGGAGA
>NW_018456338.1:0-430 GCF_002113885.1 Mizuhopecten yessoensis
TGTAGCATTCAGGTGAGGTGCCACTTTAAATGATGCCGTTGGAAGATCGGTCCCACTACAAACAGAACACATCACATCTCCAGCACGCACGCAGGCATACACACATAGGGAGATATTAGCCAGGTGGCATAGAACTAGTAGTTAGCGCCTGATAAGGCAGCTCCTGCGAATTCCTCAAAATTGAATTGATTAATGTAAATATTAATTGTATATCTATGTACTGTAAAGCGCTTTAGAGTGGCTTATATGTTAGCTAGATAGAGCGCTATATCAAATGCTGTATATTATTATTATCAACACACCCTGGAAGCATTGCGTGTCCTGATTCTGACCACTGATGAGAAATTTGTCGAATAAGCGCAAATTCTCTCAATGTTGTCGATCGAAAATGGTTCTATATTTTAGCTGGAAAGTCAGTTTGCAATTATTT
>NW_018456339.1:0-430 GCF_002113885.1 Mizuhopecten yessoensis
TGTAGTGATGTACCTGTATACCATCTGATCAGAAAGTTGGTCTGTTAGCTGATGAACCTGTATACCATCTGGTCAGACAGTTGTTCTGTGTACTGCTGATAAACCCGTATACCATCTGGTTAAACAGTTGGTGTGTGTACTGATGTCCCTGTATACCATCTGGTCAGACAGTTGGTCTGTGTACTGATGTACCTGTATACTATACCATCTGGTCAGACAGCTGCGTGCTGATAAACCCGTATACCATCTGGTTAAACAGTTGGTGTGTGTACTGATGTCCCTGTATACCATCTGGTCAGACAGTTGGTCTGTGTACTGATGTACCTGTATACCATCTGGTCACACAGTTGGTCTGTGTACGTATGTACCTGTAAACCATCTGGTTAAACAGTTGGTGTGTGTACTGATGAACCTGTATGCCATCTGGTCT
>NW_018456340.1:0-430 GCF_002113885.1 Mizuhopecten yessoensis
GTAATTCACTAGAGTAAAAACTCCATTTATTTTGTTTGTTTTTGCTCAATTACTGCTATACATACCGTAGAAGCACCTTCCTTTTTGTCATCGCTGCTGACAACATGCGCCATTTTCTGCGGCTTCGGCCGCATTCTTGGCCACAAGTCACCGAAATCGGGATACAGAGCCTTATTTATGAATCAGTAGTAGGTAAACGTTGCAGAAGTGTATGTATATTGTTCATTGGCAATGCTGCTTAAACAACATGCCTAACATTAAGTCAACACTCGCCTGCATTTTCGTCTTTTCCGCTTCGCGTTGCGAATGATGTCTAGGCCTACACAAAACGAAAGTAAAATGTGCGCATGTCTAAATCTAAGGGAGATCACTCGTGTTCTCCCGTAGTATATGTCTGAAATTATTCCGAAGGTGTTGTTGTTTTTGTGTA
>NW_018456341.1:0-430 GCF_002113885.1 Mizuhopecten yessoensis
ATACGACATGTATACTCTAATCACACATCTCTGTGTACGTATATAAATATACGATATGTATACTCTAGTCACACATCTCTGTGAACGTATATATCAATACGACATGTATACTCTAGTCACACATCTCTGTGTACGTATAGATCAATACGATATGTATACTATAGTCACACATCACTGTGTACGTATATTTCAATACGACATGTATACTCTAGTCACACATCTCTGTGTACGTATANCGTATAGATCAATACGACATGTTTACTTTAGTCACATATCTCTATGTACGTATATATCAATACGACATATATACCCTAGTCACACATCTCTGTGTACGTATATATCAATACGACATGTTTACTTTAGTCAAACATCTTTGTGTACGTAAATATCAATACGACATGTTTACTTGAGTCACACATCTCTGTGTACG
>NW_018456342.1:0-430 GCF_002113885.1 Mizuhopecten yessoensis
ATGGTGGGGATCTCAACCATTTCCAAGTAATATTTTTATTCGGCCCTACTCCTTAGCCCGGGGGGTCAGCCCCACCATTTGTACAATTTTGAATCCCTGCCTCCCATGAATGCTTCCGACCAAATATGATCAATATCCATGGTANTCTACGGAAGAGGTCGTTAATAGCAATATAGCCAAATTGCCCACTTTTGGCCCAGCCCTCAGCCCCCTGGGGGGTCAGCCCCACCATTTGTACAATTTTGAATCCCCACAACCTAGAGATGCTTCCAGTCAAATATGGTTGATATCTATCTCTTAGTTCCAGAGAAGAAGTCGCTTAAAGTAATACAGCTAAATAACCCTTTTTGGTCCGCCTCTCAACCCCCACGGGGGTCAGCCACATCATTTGTACAATTTTGAATCCCTGCCTGCCATTAATGCTTTTGGT
>NW_018456343.1:0-430 GCF_002113885.1 Mizuhopecten yessoensis
CCCCAACGAAAATATATGCTTTTACAGTATACTATGATTTAAAAAAAATAAAGTACAAATCAACTTCTCCACGGTCGGTTGCTGGTTACTTAATCAGATAATGAAATAACAAGATTTTTCCTTTGTTAAAGAAATAATTAACTGGGCCAACCTACCTGCAAATATATAAACATGCACACGTATGTACAATCAATCATATCAAAATGGTTTTTTTCATAACAACCACTTACCTATACATTCAACAACATTTTGCACATACTTGTACAATTATACCCTCTTGTCAAATACAGCTTTTTATACATTACATACCAAGTCAACCCACTTTTTCACTAACATTTTATGCGAGGACCAGGTGCCTGCGCTAAGTAAAACGAATTCAGTACACATGTCACTCTAGTATTTGAACATTGTGTTAGCAGGAAAAAAGTAT
>NW_018456344.1:0-430 GCF_002113885.1 Mizuhopecten yessoensis
GTAGGAATCTCAATTTTACAATTTGAAACTATCTTCCTCCAAGGACAACTATCACCAAGTAAAAATAATTTCCTACAGAAAGTTGTCAAAATATACCCAAAAGTGTTATTTCCCTATATAAACTATAGTTTTAAAACAGTTAAAGTATGGGTATGAGGGATATAGCAAGTTTATGATCCCCCGAGGCCAGGACTATTTCCCGAGGCGAAGTCGAGGGAAATAGTCCTGGACGAGGGGGATCATAAACTTGCTTTATCCCTAAATACCCATACTTCAACTGTTTTATTATACCGATACAAACACTCCCTTACAATATTCTAAATATTATTAGACAAAAAAAATCAACAGTTGGGACACCTTATTAACAAAACTAAAATTTTCTTGGGAATCAACATCAGAAAAAAACAGTTTTCGCAATAACATGAAATAA
>NW_018456345.1:0-430 GCF_002113885.1 Mizuhopecten yessoensis
ATCCATACATATGTATATATATAGAGAGAAATTCCGTACGTATCCATAAATGTGTATATATAGAGAGAAACTCCGTACGTATCTATACATATGTATATATATTGAGTAACTCCGTACGTATCCATACATTTGTATATATCTAGAGAAACTCCGTACGTATCAATACATGTGTATATATCTAGAGAAACTCTGTACGTATCGATACATATGCATATATTTAGAGAAACTCCGTACGTATCCCTACATGTGTATCTATCTAGAGAAACTCCGTACGTATCCATACATGTGTCTACATATAGAGAAACTCCGTACGTATCCATACATTTGTATATATCTAGAGNTGTATCCATACATTTGTATATATCTAGAGAAACTCGGTACGTAGCCATACATGTGTCTATGTAGAGAGAAACTCCGTACGTATCTATAC
>NW_018456346.1:0-430 GCF_002113885.1 Mizuhopecten yessoensis
AATGATAACAGAGATTATAAACTTCATTTTTGACATAAGACGCTGCATATTTACACGGAGATTCTCAGGTAAAAAGATCAGGTATTTCGTCAAGATGTGCATGTGATTTGCTACAGGTTTCAGGTCGCCATTCAATAAATTTACTGTCACAGTCGGCATATAGATATATCTTAGCTACGGTCTAGTTTATGATTAAATCACCAATAAAAAGTTTGAAGAAATAAATCGGCTCAAAACGTATCAGTGTCAATGTTCAATTCGGCCTCACCTGCAGACGACATGTGCGCCTCGGCCCGCCGATATTTTCCTGTTTGCGTAGAGCACAAAGCCGTTTACTGAAACGTTACATATTATGTAACACCGAAGTATTTCCACATCAATCATACCAAACCCTTTAAAACCTTTATTATCATCGTAGGTGACGATGGAG
>NW_018456347.1:0-430 GCF_002113885.1 Mizuhopecten yessoensis
GCTGTTCGCCGACGAAAATACATCGACGTCGAAAAGAAAAACGAAATCTGGCACAACGAAGCCAAACACGATTTTAACATTCCTACGATCTTTCCGTCACGTTTTCAAACATCAGTTCAAGAAATAGAAATACAAGGTATAAACACACGCTTGTAGTTACTACTTAACAGTTTGCAGAGTATTTCGTAGCGTCTAAGACATGGCCGATTTTTTTAAACTTTCATTGTGTAGTTTAATTGTTTTCGTTTTACATTTTAATAAATATGTCACTAATATGTCGTTGAAATCTTTCAATTATGTCTTTCTAGCTGTTGGGACTGAAAGTTAAATGCAACAATGACTGAAACAGAAATGTGTTTTATGAATTTTCTGTTCTATATAAGATAGATACGTGGCTTTACATGTCTCTGAATTAGACCAGGTAAATTCA
>NW_018456348.1:0-430 GCF_002113885.1 Mizuhopecten yessoensis
TCTTTATTTTAATAATCATACATTGCTTAGAGAATTATTACCTTCCAGCTGTTTTTTTTTATCAAGTTGTATTATTACACAAGACAAAAAAGTGATAGACTCTAAATATTTAACCAGAATTTGCAATATATATATTATTTGAATATAGTCAGTCAGCATGTCCTGGCAGGATTAAGATTCATGAAAGAATTGTAAGACATTCAGCTTTACAATATTTGAGGAAACTGATCAACCTTGTCTGGCCTTCAGCTTTTATGAATATTTTCTTGTCTATGGACTTTAAACAAATCTGATGTGTCGATTAATAATAGAAAACATTCCCCTACCTGGAGGGTGAGACACAGAAATCACCAACCAAATATTTTTAGTTGTCAAACTGTTACTAAGACAAGAGGCCCATGGGCCTTAACGGTCACCTGAGTCCTACAAT
>NW_018456349.1:0-430 GCF_002113885.1 Mizuhopecten yessoensis
TCCTACACACCTATAACTCAGTATGTACACAAATCATATAGAAATTCTACACTCCTACCACTCAGTATGTACCCACATCATATAGAAATCCTACACACGTACCACTCAGTATGTACCCCCATCATATAGAAATCCTAAACACCTACCACTCAGTATATACACAAATCATATAGAAATCCTACCCCCCTACCACTCAGTATGTACCAACATAATATAGAAATCCTACACACCTACCACACAGTATGTACACAAATCAAATAGAAATTCTACACTCCTACCACTCAGTATGTACTCACATCATATAGAAATCCTAAACACCTACCACTCAGTATGTACACACATCATATAGAATTCCTACAAACCTTCCACTCAGTATGTACACACTTCATATAGAAATCCTACACACCTACCACTCAGTATGTACACACAT
>NW_018456350.1:0-430 GCF_002113885.1 Mizuhopecten yessoensis
TTCAGACAAACGAGGTACAGCTATACTTAACTATATTCAGACAAACGTGGTAGAGCTATACATAACTGTGTGCAGACAAACGAGGAACAGCGATACTTAACTGTGTTCAGACAAACAAGGTACAGCTATACATAACTGTGTTCAGACAGACGAGGTACAGCTATACATAACTGTGTTCAGACAAACGAGGTACAGCTATACATAACTGTGTTCACATTAACGAGGTACAGCTATACGTAACTGTGTTCACATAAACGAGGTACAGCTATACATAACTGTGTTCATATAAACGAGGTACAGCTATACNTTTCAGACAGACGAGGTACAGCTATACATAACTGTGTTCACAAAAACGAGGTACAGCTATACATTACTGAGTTCAGATAAACGAGGTACAGCTATACGTAACTGTGTTCAGACAAACGAGGTA
>NW_018456351.1:0-430 GCF_002113885.1 Mizuhopecten yessoensis
TCTGTACAAAATTAAATCACTACAATGACCCAGTCTGTACAAAATAAGCTCATTGCAATGACCCAGTCTGTACAAAATTAACTCACTACAATGACCCAGTCTGTACAAAATTAACTCACTACAATGACCCAGTCTGTACAAAATTAACTTTCTGCAATGACCCAATCTGTACAAATTTTAACTCACTACAATGACCCAGTCTGTACAAAATTAACTCACTACAATGACCCAGTCTGTACAAAATTAACTCACTACAATGACCCAGTGTAGACAAAATTAACTCAATACAATGACCCAGTCTGTACAAGATTAACTCACTACAATGACCCAGTCTGTACGAAATAACCTCACAACAATGACCCAGTCTCTATAAAATTAACTTACAACAATGACCCAGTCTGTAGAAAATTAACTCACTGCAATGACCCAG
>NW_018456352.1:0-430 GCF_002113885.1 Mizuhopecten yessoensis
GTAATTTTCATTCTCAAACTTTGTTGGGCTCCATCCCAAGAAGCCCTCAGCCAAATATGAAGGTTCTATACCTTTTAATTCTTCAGAAGAAGTCGTTTAAAGTGTTTGACATATCTGCTTCATGTGACCTAAAAAGAAGGTCAAGGTCATTTTCATTCTCAAACTTTGTTCGGCTCTTTCCTAGAAAGCTACAAGCCAAATATAGAGATTCTATACCTTTCAGTTCTTCAGAAGAAGTTGTTTGAAGTGTCTGACACATTTGACTCCTGTGACCTTGAAAGAAGGTCAAGGTCATTTTCATTCTCAAACGTTGTTGGGCTCCTACCAACAAAGCTTTCAGCCAAATATCATGACTCTAGGCCCGTCCATTCTTCAGAAGAAGTCTTTTGAAGTTCTTGACATATTTGACCCCTGTGACCTTGAAAACAGG
>NW_018456353.1:0-430 GCF_002113885.1 Mizuhopecten yessoensis
GAGCATCCTTGGGTAAAGGGAAACCAATTTTGTATAAACAGTGGGCCTGGCCCCATTGGGGGCTGAGGGGCGGGGCCCAATAGGGGAAATATAGGTAAAACCTTTATAATCCCACTTCTACCATAGGGATTAAGGGATATTTTCCTAATTTAGTCTGAAACATCCTTAGGCAAAAGGGACTCAATTTCATATAAACAGCGAGTGTGCCCCCCCCCCTGTGGGCAGAAGGGAGGGGCCCAATAGGGGAAACAGCAAATTCTTCAAAATCCTTCTTCTTCTGTAGAAATGACAGGATTTTGTCCAAATTTGGTATGAAGCAGGCTTGGGTGAAGGGGAAACAATTTTGTATAAGCAGTGGGTTTGGTGTCCCAGGGGGCAAAAGGGTAGGGCTCAATTGGAGAAATAGAGGTAAAACCTTTAAAACCCTACT
>NW_018456354.1:0-430 GCF_002113885.1 Mizuhopecten yessoensis
GGGGGGGGGGTCAGCCCAACCATTTGTACAATTTTGAATCCCCACTATCTAGGGATGCTGCCAGTAAAATATGGTTGATATACATTGCACAGTTCTACAGAAGAAGTTGTTTATAGCATTAGAGACAAATTGTCCCCTTTTGGCCCTGCCCCTCAGCCCCCTGGGGGGTCAGCCCCACCATCTGTACAATTTTTTTAATCCCCACCTCCCATGAATGCTTCTGACCAAATATGAATGATTATCCATTGCACAGTTCCAGAGAAGAAGTTGCTTAAAGCAATATAGCCAAATTGCCCCCTTGTGGCCCAGCCCCTCACAGCCCCCTGAGGGGGGGGGGGGGCAGCCCTACCATTTGTACAATTTTGAATCCCCGCCACCTCGGGAAGCTTCCAATCAAATTTAGTTAAATTCCAATCTGTGGTTAAGAAGA
>NW_018456355.1:0-430 GCF_002113885.1 Mizuhopecten yessoensis
ATTATGTCCGGACATTGACTTACAGTTTGTCATCGATAAATTTTCTAATTAAGTTGATAAGTTAACGAACAAGATTGGAAAGTTAACAGTAACAAACATTTAATTAATAAATAACGTTTCTCACATAACACAACAGTCAAAATTGAGTGGAAGTTGTATGACTGCATATCGGAATTATTGTCTTGCAATTTATGTAATGACTAGAAACAATGATTAATCTGACCTCACATTATTGCCCTCATTATAGTTCTGCGTTCAAATCAAAGATCATAAATTTTAACCAATCAATCAGCTGGTTTTTTTTTATAATTGTATAAATTAATTTTATCAAGCTCAAGAACTCTATATTTGCTTTCAGGTCTTCATGTTACGATCTGGTATTCCATGATGATAGCTGGTCACACAAAGTTTGATCCAGACTGGCATTTCG
>NW_018456356.1:0-430 GCF_002113885.1 Mizuhopecten yessoensis
TAAAGAGCGCGAGCTAGACTCCAAAGAAAACAAGAGAAGCAGCTAAACTCTGAAAGATTACAGAGAAGCGACTAGACTCCTAATATCCATGGAGAAGCTATAAAAGACTATGAATTGGAAACGCTAGACTCCAAAGAAGGTAAGAGAAGTCACTAGACTCTGGAGGCATCCAGAGAAGCGACTAGACTCATAGCCACCCCAGAGAATATATCTGTTAAATTTACCACGAGAAAACTGGCTACAGATAAAGTGAAGTAATAATCTATTTAAGAGATTGGGGGTAAAATTCCCCAAGAATTTAAAGCCAAAATGGAACGATTATGTTAGTGCGACATAAGAGTGAGAGCCCCCAATAATGTAAAGAAATTATTTATAACATTGGAGGTAGTCAGAGCTCATGCATTGTTGAGCTGTACAAATTGTAGCAGGA
>NW_018456357.1:0-430 GCF_002113885.1 Mizuhopecten yessoensis
GCCCAGCTTGTTGATTGTATTTTAGTCTATTTCAAACTTTATAGTTAATATACATCCTGCATTTTTTTGCTGTTGAATCTAATATGTATATATACAAAACAACCGAAAAGAGTTTCTTAGTTTCTACTAGCCCTTTCACCTTTTTAGATGGTTCAACAGGGGAACTGCATATTTATGCTGATAGGACAAACACAGAAAGTGATGACGTTATGAAACATTATGACGTAAAATCCCCCTTTGCATATCAAACATCTCTCAAACATTGTTATATTCTTCTTTCGGAATCTGACATAGATATGGACATTCCTATTATCAGTACAAGCTCGTGAATATTAAAAAGAAATCGCCGTAGCAAGGAAAAGAGGCATGTGATTATAACTTCATAAAAAATGGAAAGTTAAAATAGTAAAATTTCTAACGTATATTCAAA
>NW_018456358.1:0-430 GCF_002113885.1 Mizuhopecten yessoensis
TGAAGCAAGAACCTCTGCCACCTCATTTCCATGTGGCAGTGCCATTACTGACATCGACAGCCCCAAGCAAATTCTGTACAGTATTGGGCTTACGGGGGAAGTAATTCTTGGCTGATTCTTTCCCCCCTCAGTATTGGTTAATATGTTTTTTTGGTTATCTTATACCCCCATCCCACCCAGTATCAGTTAATAAGGGAGACCCTTGGTTATATTATACCCCCATCCCACTCAGTATCAGTTAATAAGGGAGACCATTGGTTATATTAGTTACTCCCTCCATCCCCGTCAGTATAAGTTAATAAGGGAGACCATTAGTTATATTAGCTACCCCACCCCCCTCAGTATTGGTTGATAGGGGAGACCATTGGTTTTATCAGTTACTCCCCCCATCCCCCTCAGTATTGGTTAATATGGGAGACCATTGGTTATA
>NW_018456359.1:0-430 GCF_002113885.1 Mizuhopecten yessoensis
GTTGTATACTAGTAAAAATTCTTTCCACCACAGGAGGTCTTTTTTGACTTCTAACGGTACCTTTTGCTGTTTTGGACCCTGTGCTATCGCGAAGCCAGTTTAGTAGTCTACTAATAAAAATACGACTCTGACACAACTCGCGACGAACATGAGCTTACCCAACAGTGACTGAATGTGCTGGAGAGATGCCACCTCTTTGTCTAACCAGACCACCAACAAGTCCATTATTTCCTGTAACCTGAATGATGGTACCTCTAACGTCAGGTTTTCTGTGTCAAATAGTACTCCTAAGAACACCATTCTAGTGGAGGGAGGAACAGCTTTTTCTAAAGACTCAACTAGACCACAATTGTGCAATACTGTACCTAGGTACTCGAATGCATCGTTGCTTTTTGACTGCTCCTCGGCACCCCCGAAATCATCCAAATAA
>NW_018456360.1:0-430 GCF_002113885.1 Mizuhopecten yessoensis
CTTGATAGCCCTTTACCTAAGCATGCTACTGGCCAAATATCATCATCCTGGGCATCAGGGTTATTTAAAAGAAGTTGTTTAATTTTTTTAACATATTTGACCCCTGTGACCTTGAATATGAGTAAAGGTCATTTATTTGAACAAACTTTGTAGCCCTTTATCTAAGCATGCTACTGGCCAAATATCATTACCCTGGGCATTTTGGTTATTGAGAAGAAGTTGTTTACAGTTTTTTTAAGACAAATGACCCCTTTGACCTTGAATATCATTGAAGGTCATTCATTTGAACAAATTTGGTAGCCCTTCACCCAAGCATGCTACAGGCCAAATATCATCTCCCTGGGCCTTTTGGTTATTAAGATGAAGTCGTTTAAAGTAAAATATTGACGCCGCGCCACGGCATAAGCTCACTTGGCACTTTGTGCCAAGT
>NW_018456361.1:0-430 GCF_002113885.1 Mizuhopecten yessoensis
AAAAAGATGAACTACGTTAGTAACAAAAAAACAAAAATGTTGTGATTTTTTTTTAATTATTTTTGTGTGTGTGTGTGTTTTGACCGAGATAATGTGAGGTAAACATGCATTTTGTTAGTAAAACACAAAGTTGACAGGAAATCGAAGACTTGTTTTATTTGTAATTGTAGTAACGGTGATCTTTTCCATCAGTTATGTATGTTTTTGTGGTTTATTTTTTATTTTTTATATATATAACAATACACCATACTATACAAACGTTTGTCCATGACTTTCGTTCCTTTCATTTGGAGCGAGTAACAAGGGGCGGCAACTTTGGCATTATGGATACCTGTAAGTAAACTGCAATCGTTATCGTTGTGGTGCTGAATTGGAAGCGAACAGTGCGATTTTAGATTGTGTGTGTGTGTTTTGTTTTTAATACCTAAAT
>NW_018456362.1:0-430 GCF_002113885.1 Mizuhopecten yessoensis
TCTTTTTGAAATTTACAGCGATAGAAAGTTGAATAATTTTTTGATTTGAAGTACCAATTTTTATGGCAAAAAAAAATAAAAAATGGCTTGTCAAAAAGTGTCAATATTAGCATTATTTTCACTGGAACATGCTTTATGGAATGTAAACAACTAAGGTTTACGTGATTTGTCTATGTGATTATATAGGGTGTTGCCGTTTAATCCTCCCTCCTATTAGCCCAACAATGGTTTAACTTTTGTTAATGCAATGACCATTTAAATACGCTTAAAAAAATCAGTTTGAAAAAATTGAATTGCCACAAACCATTTTACCACTTTGCATATCAAATATATCTGTACTTACCGGTGANAAATATATCTGTACTTACCGGTGATCTATCAAAACATTTACCCATATACGATTTAGATGATGACATTGTCTGATATGTTA
>NW_018456363.1:0-430 GCF_002113885.1 Mizuhopecten yessoensis
ACTACGATTTTTCATCAGTACAGTCTATTGCTTCAGATACAAGGACATAGACAGCTTTATCAATAATTTGTCAATATCATCCGGACATTGATTACAACGGGAAGCAGATTGGTCTAGAGAGGAAATAGAACAATCAATCAAGATAGAAAATACTTAAAAGAAGATATGATCAATATGCATTTGATTTGTGTTGTCTAAATTATAGTTAACCATGAGCCATTTTAATCATTACGAAATATGTTATATATATAAGATATAAATCTATGTATATAACATAGACAAAATCCTTACAGTAGAGACTCTTTGAGTACACCAAGGTAAACATGTATCTACATGACAGACAAGTTTTCATTCCACATTTACATGTGAATAGTGTGAAAATATTGCCATGGACATTACCTATCATTAAAAGGGACAAACTCATCAAAGG
>NW_018456364.1:0-430 GCF_002113885.1 Mizuhopecten yessoensis
AAAAACGCTTTTTCTAAAACTTTGTATTAGTAACTATACCTAGAATGTTACAATTTCAAAGTCGACTGGATTTCTCTCTACTCCTTCTAGTGGTTCTCCGTGTAAATACGTCCTTTGTAATAGAGCATAGAATGGAAAATCGATATTGTTTCTTACAGAAAAAACGTTTTGGAGGAAAGCTTCCAAGATTGATAAAACGATATTTGAATTCTTTAAAACTTACATTCAATTAATTCCGTTTTTGAGGCATACTGTAAAATTTGCCGTTGATTTAATTTCGCTTTATTCGCGGCAACCGAAGATAACGCAAAACACCATGAAATATAATTTCATGAAAGATACATTTACAGTTTCAAAATAAAACTGCCGATAATTTAAATATAACAGCAATTCAGTTTTGCTTTTTACTTCATTTTCAAAAAACAACTCG
>NW_018456365.1:0-430 GCF_002113885.1 Mizuhopecten yessoensis
TAATCATTTTGAATACGTGTGCTTCCTTTCTCGAAAAGTATCTCTTCTGAAGCTTTTTCCTCCAGTCACAGAGAAGCACATTTATTTTTGTGGGCCACCATTTCCCTCAAAATAAAGAAAAATACAGGAGGTTTGGTAATTATAAATCATAAACAATATACACTGTCCCTGAATACCAGACTACTTCCGTCCCTCTTTAATGGGAAATTAAATTATCATCCCAAAACAAATGTACCCGAATAAGTTAATATAATACCTCCGTAGATTAGTATTTTGTTGTCATTTTCATTATGACTATCACCAAATAGTTTCTTTGATTTTTTTCTTCCACAGACACGTTCCGTACAAGTCACCTCTTTCAGTGCTTTTTTACAGACTTTCACACATTTAAAGTTTGAGTCATGTCGAAGGTGATGTGCGGCAGTGCGTG
>NW_018456366.1:0-430 GCF_002113885.1 Mizuhopecten yessoensis
ACCCTGGCTGTTGTCTCCCTAGGCACCCGTCCTCATATGACCCTGCCTATTGTCTCCCTAAACACCCGTCCTGATATGACCTGGCTGTTGTCTGTCTAACTCACCCGTCCTCATATGACCCTGGCTGTTGTCTCCCTAGGCACCCGTCCTCATATGACCCTGGATGTTGTGTCTCCCTAGGCATCCGTCCTCATATGACACTGGCTGTTGTCTCCGTAGGCACCTGTCCCATATGACCCTGGCTGTTGTGTCTCCCTAGGTACCCGTCCTCATATAACTCTGGCTGTTGTCTCCCTAGACACCTGTCCTCATATGACGCTGGCTGTTGTCTCCCTAGACACCGTCTTCATATGACCCTGGCTGTTGTCTCCCTAGGTACCCGTCCCATATGACCCTGGCTGTTGTCTGCCTAGGCACCCGTACTCATATG
>NW_018456367.1:0-430 GCF_002113885.1 Mizuhopecten yessoensis
ATGAAGATTTGTCAACTACCCTATCCTCAGGAAGTAGTACACAATTTCCTTTGTCTACACATTCTGTAAGTTTTGTTCCTAAAACTAAAACAGGAACAACTGCAGAAGATGCCATATCTATATCCAGTGTGACTTCTGATGACACACAGGATGAACAATCGAATGAAGATGCACCATCTATCTCTAATTAAGATGCCTATTTGTTAATGTTCATTTGTATTGGTATTTGTATTTGTTCATTCCAAACTTGGTTTTATATTATAACTTATTCATTCCCAACTTCAAATTTGGTTTGTACTGCTTCATCACCAACATTTACAGTTACGTCCCTTGGTTTTTTCTATGTTGAAACTGTGATCAGCTGATGCGTTTTAAAATATTAAGGGATTCAACAAGAGGGAGACCATACACAGAGAAATTAAGATCACTT
>NW_018456368.1:0-430 GCF_002113885.1 Mizuhopecten yessoensis
CTGTATATGCGAGCTTGACGTTGCGTTCCGTGCAGTTAATGCAGATTTTACAGAGTGATTTAAGTGTTGCTTTCTTCAGATATTGATATTGCTGGATGTCACATGCTATAATATTATTCCGGTAAAAGTACGAGTAAAAATCAATTACGCTGACAACATATAAATTGCAAAAAGCTATTAACTTGTAGGCGTGTCAAAATGGAAAATGAACAACTTGTCGCATGTTTTTTTCAATGACGTCACACATCACATTTTCATGTACATCTACAAGAATGATATACAGTTTTGATTATCCTTTCTGTCAGTCATCTGTATTCCGTTTGTTACAAGTATTGTTGGTTCATGTGAGAGTATAGCGTAAAATAATGCACAAATGTGGCAAAAACCAAAATTAAACACCTTTGACCAAATATATAATGAATTCACTCGT
>NW_018456369.1:0-430 GCF_002113885.1 Mizuhopecten yessoensis
GTATAACAGTATTGTGTTGATTGTACGATAAGACTACTGTGTGACACTGTATAACAGTATTGTGTTATTTGTATGATAATAATACCGTGTGACCCTGTATAACAGTATTGTGTTGTTTGTATGATAATAATACCGTGTGACCCTGTATAACAGGATTGTGTTGATTGTACGATAAGACTACTGTGTGACACTGTATAACAGTATTGTGTTGTTTGTACGATAAGACTACTGTGTGACCCTGTGTAACAGTATTGTGTTGTTTGTACGATAAGACTACCGTGTGACCCTGTATAACAGTATTGTGTTGATTGTACAATAAGACTACTGTGTGACCTTGTATAACAGTATTGTGTTGTTTGCATGATAAGACTACCGTGTTACCCTTTATAACAGTATTGTGTTGATTGTATGATAAGACTACCGTGTTACC
>NW_018456370.1:0-430 GCF_002113885.1 Mizuhopecten yessoensis
TTTCTAGGTCTGCAGTGTTACTTGATATATCTAGGTCTGTAGTGTTACTTGATATTTCTAGGACTGTAATATTACTAGATATTTTTAGGTCTGTAGTGTTACTTGGTATTTCTAGGTCTGTAGTGTTACTTGGTATTTCTAGGTCTGTAGTGTTACTTGGTATTTCTATGTCTATAGTGTTACTTGATATTTCTAGGTCTGTAGTGTTACTTGATATTTCTAGGTCTGTAGTGTTACTTGATATTTCTAGGTCTGTAGTATTACTTGATATTTATAGGTCTGTAGTGTTACTTGGTATTTATAGGTCTGTAGTGTTACTTGGTATTTTTAGGTCTGTAGTGTTATTTGGTATTTCTATGTCTATAGTGTTAATTGGAATTTATAAGTCTGTAGTGTTACTTGGTATTTCTAGGTCTGTAGTGTTACTTGG
>NW_018456371.1:0-430 GCF_002113885.1 Mizuhopecten yessoensis
TGTTATACATTGTGTTGATGGGCTGTTAGGACTACCACATAACATTGTTATCTCCCTTGTGATAATGTGATACATTGTGTTGATGAACTGTTAGGACTACCACATAACATGGTTATCTCCCTTGTGATAATGTTATACATTCTGTTGATGGGATGTTAGGTCTACCACATAACATAGTTATCTCCCTTGTGATAAAGTTATACATTGTGTTGATGGGCTGTTAGGACTACCACATAACATAGTTATCTCCCTTGTGATAAAGTTATACATTGTGTTGATGGGCTGGTGGGACTACTTGTTGATAGGCTGCTAATTTTACCATATGAATTTTTTTTTGACAATGGTTGGGAATAATATATGTCATCTACATGTATATTAACATTATATTAATGCTGAATGCTGGTTATTTCAGGTCGACATCGCGTGGAGG
>NW_018456372.1:0-430 GCF_002113885.1 Mizuhopecten yessoensis
ATAGTCCAGCTACAAGGTTACTGTCAACCTCGGGGACTGGTAGTCTAGCTACAAGACTACTGTCAACCTCGGGGATTGATAATCCACCTGCAAGGTTACGGCCAACCTCGGGGACTGATAGTCCAGCTACAAGATTACGGCCAACCTCTGGGACTGATTGTCTAGCTACAAGGTTACGGCCAACCTCGGGGGTTGATAGTCCAGCTACAAGGTTACGGAAAACCTCGGGGAAGGATAGTCCAGATACAAGGTTAAAACCAACTTCGAGGACTGTTAATGCAGCTACAAGGTTACGACCAACCTCGGGGACTGATTGTCCAGCTACAAGGTTACGGCTAACTTCGGGGACTGATAGTCCAGCTACAAGGTTACGGAAAACCTCGGCGACTGATAATCCAGCTACAAGATTACAACCAACTTCGGGGACTGA
>NW_018456373.1:0-430 GCF_002113885.1 Mizuhopecten yessoensis
CCCCCCTCCCACCCCAAAGCCCAAACCCACTGCTTAACCAAATTGAGTCCCCTAGGTCTTGGCCCATTGAAGTTCCAGACTAAATTAGGACACATCATTTATACAAAATTGAGTCCCTTTTGCCTAAGGATGCTCCAGACTAAATTAGGATAATATCCCTTATGCCCAATGGTAGAAAAGGATTATAAAGGTTTTACCTATATTTCCCCTATTGGGCTCCGCCTCTCAGGTCTCTGGGGGGGCCAGACCCACGGTTTATACAAAATTGGTTCCCCTTCACCCAAGGATGCTTCAGAACAAATATTGAACAAATCCTTTCATTCCTACAGTAGAGGAAGGATTTTAAAGAATTTGCTTTATTTTCCCTATTGGGCCCCGCCCCTCAGCCAGACCCAGGGTTTATACAAAATTGGTTCCCCTTCACCCAAGG
>NW_018456374.1:0-430 GCF_002113885.1 Mizuhopecten yessoensis
AGCCAAATTTTACGTCTCTGCAAGGTTGCCTCCAAAACTGGAAAACGTTTAATATAACTTCCGTATTGATAAACAATGTAGACTAAAACAAGAATCAACTATACTCTCATATATATGCTTCCGCTTTTTATGTAAACCCGTTCTTGTCACAAGTGTCCAACGTCAAAGGTGGAACAGCCAATGTGTTCGGGTCTGTAATAAGCCCTTTTGATCAACTGATACTTCTTGCTATATATGGCTAAACTATTAAGCTTAAACTGTTCAGGGAATGTTTTAAAAAGAAAACGTATACGCCAAGGGTATACGGAATGACGACGACAACTGTTTTAGATAATTCCAAACGAAATCCATTCCAGCAATC
Organism: Mizuhopecten yessoensis; assembly: GCF_002113885.1. Taxonomy (NCBI): domain Eukaryota; kingdom Metazoa; phylum Mollusca; class Bivalvia; order Pectinida; family Pectinidae; genus Mizuhopecten; species Mizuhopecten yessoensis. The sequence continues at coordinate 362 of NW_018456374.1, forward strand.
ACTTTTTGTCATTTCAGAGAAATTCAATGTGTCAAACACAATACAGGAGGCAAAGGGAAGTTCTTGTTG
>NW_018456375.1:0-430 GCF_002113885.1 Mizuhopecten yessoensis
CATTCTAAAGAAAGCAAAGAGCGCAAAGGAAAGGGACATTCCATGTAGAAACATCATCATTCTAAAGAAAACAAAGAGCGATAAGGAATGAGAAATTCCAGTGCGAAACATCATCAATCTAAAGATAGCAAAGAGCGCAAAAGAAAGGGACATTCCAGGGAGAAACATCATCATTCTAAAGAAAGCAAAGAGCGCAATGGAAAGGGACATTCCAGGGAGAAACATCATCATTCTAAANGCAACGGAAAGGGACATTCCAGGGAGAAACATCATCATTCTAAATATAGCAAAGAGCGCAAAGGAAAGGGATATTCCAAGGGAGAAACATCATCATTCTAAAGATAGCAAAGAGCTCAAAGGAAAGGGACATGCCAGGGACAAACAACATCATGCTAAAGAAAGCAAAGAGCGCAAAGGAAAAGACATTCCA
>NW_018456376.1:0-430 GCF_002113885.1 Mizuhopecten yessoensis
CCTCTAGCAGTCCACTAGCAGTCCGTTGGTAGTCGAAGGAACTCAATAAAATATTTCGACTAAAATAACTACTTGTGGACTATTTGTGGACTACTTATGGAAGGTGAATGCTTAGCGACTGCTAAGGACTAACTACCATGGACTACCAGGGTTAAATATCTAATTTACATATAGTCAGTCCATATTTAACTACTTATGGACTACTTAGCGACTGCTAAGTCATGAAACTGTGAAGGCTAATGGACTACTTAATGACTGCCTTCCACTTTGACTTGGGAGGAATCTTCACTATTTGAACCATACAAATCAAATATGCCCTTGTCAATGTAATCGGGATATGCTGTTTACACTTGAAATAGCTTACTTACAACACAGTACTAAATCATTGGATCAGAATTTTGATTGAATCAGCCAAATTCTTATTCCCATG
>NW_018456377.1:0-430 GCF_002113885.1 Mizuhopecten yessoensis
GCTGGAGAGCCAAGGGTCGTGGGTTCGAGCCCCAGCAACGGCACTGTCTTTATCACTATTCCTCGTCCTATTCCACTACACAGTTCCTAGTGAGTGGTCTGATCACTCTTAATCTTACCAATACCACACATCAGCTCTTGGTGGGTGGGAGTTTGTGAATTATTGAACACCGAGGACTCTTCCACAATTTATCCCTCACTCTAGTGCAGCACTTAATAAAGGTTTGTCATTTTCAAATTGGAAAGTATTTGTTTTCCTCCACAAATTTTAAAAATGAGACACAATGGTTATTGGACTTGTCACTTAAAATTTATATGGCAAATATTTCAAAAAAAGACTTTAGATAAAACATGTGTGTTAGTAATCTCTGGCTGGTTATCAGCAGATGGTGTGGTTCAGCCCTGGACTGGAGAACATGTAGAGTACTCTA
>NW_018456378.1:0-430 GCF_002113885.1 Mizuhopecten yessoensis
ACCAAGATAAATGATACAAAGGTCAAGATCGGATTCTAACACACTATATCTGTAAAGTATTTACGAACAGGTAACGCTACACAACAGGAAACGTAGCCTGATTCATACCCTGTATAAACCTGTAGAACTCTTAACTATTAGGCGTCAGGCCGAGGTTCCAAAGATTTTCAAAATTGTTGATATTGATATTATTATCATTTATATATAAGATGTCATAACTTATGAAATATTGAAAATGACGTTATCATGACCAAATTTTAATGATAACCTATCATCGATAACTAGTACGATACGTACCCTGTCACCTTCACCAGACAAATTGACCGTGAACCGTATGAACACTAAAGAACCTATACAATATAAACTGATAGAAAAAGTCAAATAAACTTTTGCCTGTTACTTATTTTTTGTATCATAAGTTCAACTTTTG
>NW_018456379.1:0-430 GCF_002113885.1 Mizuhopecten yessoensis
ATTTACATTGCTAGCATGACTTATCTACAGACCAGACAGTGAAAGTAAGAAAAGCCACAAGCAACTTAAAATAACCTCAGAAGCTGTCTGCTGAGATAGTCAGTAAAGGATTCTTTACAAGGATTTTAACTTCCCAGATATGAACTGGGGCCATTATAAGACAATCGAGGAAGACAGTACGGAAACACAGAACAACAATTTTGTAAAACACTTGCAAGATAACTCTATCAATTATTTTATGGATAAACTGGGCAGATAATGAGGATTGAATGCATTGCTTCTTCTGGGTCTTATCATTGATAACAAAGAAATTCCTCTATCAAACCTGGAAAACTGATACAGAAAAAGGTGACCACAGCCTGCTTTGAACATTGATACACGAAAAGTGACCACAGCCTGCTTTGAACATTGATACATGAAAAGTGACCAC
>NW_018456380.1:0-430 GCF_002113885.1 Mizuhopecten yessoensis
CAAATCTATTCTATGATTCACTAAAGATGTATGACCAAGGTCAGTGTCACCAGTAGAAAAGATACCACGATGTTGTTCCAAGAGAAGCTTTCCTTGCACAATCTGATCTGATGACAATCCATCAGTGCAGACTTCTATCTTTTCCAAGACATTATCAGTCATATCAGGAGTCGTCTTCGGTGCAGAGTCCTCAACTGTGACAGGCTGCATCTCGCATAGTACGGCTCTCGGCTGAATGGTAACAGTAGCCGTCGACAAGTTGGTGATATGGACCTTCACGTCGCTCATACCGTAACTGTACGGCACTAGTAATGGAGTGATATCTAAGTCCTTAGGGTTGCGGGAATTAGCAGTGGGTTGCAGAACAGCGCAAACTGGCGGATACGCCAAGTGCTTTCCTGTCATCCCGTCCATCATAACTTCTGAGTTG
>NW_018456381.1:0-430 GCF_002113885.1 Mizuhopecten yessoensis
ACTTATTTATATAGTCAATCTGAATAAATCAATTAATTGATTAATTAATCAAATATTTTCATAACAATAGACACAAGTGAGTAAAAATACATTAAAAAATTGTGTAAGAGAGAAAAAAAGAAGAGAAATGTATCACAGCGTCAATACACAAGGAGAAGACGGTAGCAAAACTCAACGAATGAACGAGGTAGCCGTCGAAACAAATGCAAGTACATTAAAACTCCTCAAAACACAAACGGAGTCAAACAATGCGCTCTGGAACCCTAAACGTTTCCAACACTGCCTTTTGCATCAGCCATGATGTTTCACTTCCAACCCAGGGAACTGTGCAAGACAAGATTACAGTAACGCTTGGTGTTTGCTGTGTTTTAGGGCTGGATATAAAACAGAAGCTTCAGTCGTGGAATTCCACGTACGAAACGGGTTTAGA
>NW_018456382.1:0-430 GCF_002113885.1 Mizuhopecten yessoensis
CATACCGACAGAACACGTGAAAGTCAATTCGTGTTCCAGGATTGGGGAGGATGGCGTCATTGACAACGACAGTGTTTGGGCTGAAGCACACGTAATGCTTTAGTATGAAGGACTGTGCATTTATCTACATCCATCGCTCAATATATACATATAGATTTTTAATATCAAATTAGTTACTCTACCATATGAATATACACATTCGAATTCATCACGTTTTATATCAATTTGATAAAATTGAACCAATTAAGACTTATTCAAACGTGCTATTATTAAACACATATAATGCAGCAGACTGGAAATATCGACCTAGTGTAAGTTTATATAACAACAAACAGTTTATCGGTATCGACATTAAAGTGAATATATGACTTTACATCAAAAACTAATTTCATAATGATTTCAATAATATTTAGAACTACATACCTTCAGA
>NW_018456383.1:0-430 GCF_002113885.1 Mizuhopecten yessoensis
TTATTAAAATCAAATCATCAAAAGATATGAAAGAAAACATAGCATTAATGTTTCATATAACTCAACTTTTGAAATGTGTGACGTTTTGATGATTTGAGTACGACATGGCATACTATATATATGAGGTAATAGAATACAGATATAAATGAAACACAAGACATCTTACACGTGAACACAAAAACTACATTGAATGGTATGATCTGATATCAAGAGAGGATGAATAGGACAAACAGTACCGACAATCTCTCTGGCTACTAGTATGACATGCATTTTTAAGCGAAGTGATGCGTTATTAAAGGGAATTTTATTCTATCAATGAAACAAAATTAGTAAGAATGGGAGTATTAAATCACAGTATACATCAAATGATCTAAAACCGGTGGATAGCTTATTTCCTAAAGGGTCAATTAAATTTCTCTTTCTTGAAATA
>NW_018456384.1:0-430 GCF_002113885.1 Mizuhopecten yessoensis
AAAAAGTGATTAAAACTCCGATTTTCAAATGTAACACGTGCTTCACATATATATAAATATTAACATGATATTTAATACTAACGATCATAAGCATATTGATACTCATTGTGCTGGGTGTTTTCGGCATGGCATTTCAGTGAGGTTGCAATCTATATCGGCATCAGTTCTGTTCTATTGCAAGGAGGCAAGTATACGCACAAACGACCGCCCCCAGCACACGCGCATCAATACATACACGGGGCATGTCCCTAAATGACATGACGCTTAACCCAACCCAACCAAATCCAATCCTGGTTTAGTTCAAACATATTTTATTGCCAAAAGTTTAGCAAAAGGATTGGGCACAAGTTAAAAAAACATTATCATCGCCCTTTCCTTAAATTTTAATAAAACATATATGTACATCATAAGATGGCTAAATATCAATATA
>NW_018456385.1:0-430 GCF_002113885.1 Mizuhopecten yessoensis
CAGGAATGTCCCTTGACCAGAGGAAGGAATGGCTGGTCTGGTTCCGGCATGTGGACCTGGCCTGCGTCTCAAGTATGCAGCCCTGCAGCTGCACTGGGGCCTGGTGCATTCACCTGTAGCCAACAGATTCAGATGTGTTGTGCCCCATTGTAAGGGGGAATTCAGGAAAGGAGCTTTGCTGAAGAGGCACATATCACAATGTCACCCAGATGTGGATGTAGCTGGAATGGAGTTAGTGGCCACATCAATGCCCAATCAGGGTTACATTGACCCAGAGGGTGTTAAGATTCCTCCTCCCCCCTATGGCTGTTTGTGCAGTTTTATTCTGTCTGCTTGTATACTCATAAGTACATTATATTCCCTCCCCCCATTTTTATGAAACAATATATAACACAGCGATGTTATAACATAATAAAACATAATATATACA
>NW_018456386.1:0-430 GCF_002113885.1 Mizuhopecten yessoensis
AAAAAAAAAATCGCAATCTGATGCTGTATGACCATGGCTGGTTTCGATATCGCCTATTCCTTCGAAGGTGACTACTACAGGCGTTTAACATGTGACGTCACAGCCGATAGGGGCCAATTCACCGCGAGTTACGATTATGCTAATTAGTAGAAGAAAGACAGGTGAAAATCGTACACTTCACACGTCGATATCTCGGTATTGAGATAACCGAATTTTATGTTGTTTTCGGCATATTTGTGTTTGGATCATATAGAATAATAATATATTCATTTCTATTTCCGTTCAGGGTACACTTTAGGCTTACATAACAGCCTTGGTTTTAAGTATTTTCAACATGTTGTGATAAGGTCCGTAAACGTAGTTTACATTTTCGATAATTTCGCTTGTGTTTAGAATTCGCGGATATTAGTCAAAGCGCGAACATAGCGAA
>NW_018456387.1:0-430 GCF_002113885.1 Mizuhopecten yessoensis
TATGGTAGCCCTGAAGGAGAGTGAGGTGTATGGTAGCCCTGAAAGTATGTGAGGTGTTCGTTAACCCTGACAGAGAGTGAGGTGTATTATAGCCTTGAAAGAGAGTGAGTTGTATGGAAACCCTGACAGAGAGTGAGTTGTATGGAAACCCTGACAGAGAGTGATGTGTATTGTATCCCTGAAAAAAGAGGGGGTTTTATGGTTGCGATGAAGGAGAGTGGGGTGTATGGTTGCCCCGAATTGAGTGAGGTGTATAGTAGCCCTTGATGGGAGTGAGTTGTATGGAAGACTTGAAAGAGTTGATGTGTATGGTAGCCCTGAAAGAGAGGGAGGTGTATTGAAGCCATGAAACAGAGTGAGGTGTATGGAAGTCATGAAAAAGAAAAAATTAATGGTAGCTCTAAAAGAGTGTGAGGTGTATGGAAGCCAT
>NW_018456388.1:0-430 GCF_002113885.1 Mizuhopecten yessoensis
TTAAATGACCATAGCTGTTCAAACCAAATGAAAGTACATGTATGCTCACTCAACGCTTTTTCCCCCAATTGTAAAACCCGGGCCCAATTCCAAAAAAGGTTTTAATAAAAATTAACACTGTCATTTTTAAATTTTGGTTGTTATAAGTTCAAACCGGGAACAGATAACTGTAAATGTTTGACTAGTCTGGAGAAGCAGTTGTCTCCCCTTGATCAAAGATAATCATTGTTGAGATATCTAGCCATACCAGTGTGTTTGTACTTCTATCAGTCGGAGCTTTTGTATGGGGATGATAGCTCTGCATGATTTCTAGATATATGCGAAACCAAGCTATCTGAGTGCTCGCTGTTAACGTTTTCTTATCCACTACATGTAAATATTAAAGGGTGGAAAGTTGGACAAAAGGATTGGGGTGGGATTAAATAGGATG
>NW_018456389.1:0-430 GCF_002113885.1 Mizuhopecten yessoensis
GGATGTCCTCAGACAAGAATTGGTTACATCTCAAGATTTTAAATATGTATTAGCATCTTGCAAACATTCCTCACCAATTGGACGATTATTTCAAGTGTGTACCAGTCCAAATTGAGGATACATGCATACATGCTACAACTCCATTATTTTAAGGACATTTTTTATTGAAATTGTCAGTTTGCATCAGTAAATACTTTTAACAAGAGTTTCCCAGTATCATTTATATGTTATCTTGTTTTAAGAATCATGTTAAGCATTGAAATTCACACACCATGTCTGTTACTTTGTAATGTCCTTGGTTACACAGCAACTGTATTTCCACAGTTTTAATATGTAATCGTGAAACCAAGGTATTAACCTTTCCAATGAGACCCATTGTTCTGTATGCACTTTTGGCTATAAAAGCTTAACAATTCTTTTTATGCCCCGT
>NW_018456390.1:0-430 GCF_002113885.1 Mizuhopecten yessoensis
TTTTTTTTTTGGAATACATGAAAGTAACAATAAAGTTTACTTTCTACACAAACGATTCCTTTGTCAAGTTATAACTGAGTGAGCGATTTGTATTTTTTTTTACCTGTACAACGATGTGGCGAAATTGTAAAATTTTCGTTTCACTAGACTCGGGACGTTTTGCCTATCGATTGGGAGCGTATACACACTGCATCAGATAGGTTACAGGTAAGGTGTAGATATAATATATTTCCAAACTAATGAATCTTATTGACGATACATGAAAGTATTCTGTAATGGTTAATTGATTATAATTCCAGGATTGTTATCCTTAAATAATGACACTATTTTTTTTACATTGTGAGGTCCTTAGAAGCATCGACCGTCAGCTTCCAGACAGTTTCAGCTAGTAAAGGAAGCTGGTGTTTGGCAAGTCATCCGCCAGAGGTAT
>NW_018456391.1:0-430 GCF_002113885.1 Mizuhopecten yessoensis
ACTATTTAACAGTTAAAGGACATATTACTATTTAACAGTTAAAGGAAATATTACTATTTAACAGTTAAAAAACATAACACCACATCCTTGCAGGTCAGAGATCGAGAAAACAAAAGACCTGCTATTACCTGTTGCATGCATCGTAAGAGGCGATTGATGTTGAAACCTACTGCAGGGCCCCGTCGGCCAGCGTGCACAGCTTTTCGGCCACGGCCCTGTCGCCCAGCGTGCACAGACTTTCAGGCCAAGGCCTTTCAGCCCTTCAGGCCACGACCTGTCGGTCAGCGTGCATGGCCACGGCCATTCGTCATTCTGTGTCAAGCCATTACTAGTTAGTTGTAAGCATATTAGAGATCGAGCTTTCAATGATAGTTTATGTCTGAAGAAGACTGTTACCCATTACGATCGAAAGCATCCTACCTTACAAGGG
>NW_018456392.1:0-430 GCF_002113885.1 Mizuhopecten yessoensis
GCTGGAACAACTGTCAAAGACGTAAACCCACACGTTTTCGTTAAGGCCTACGCTGCCTACCTCAAAAAAACTGGTAAATTAGATGTCCCAAAATGGGTTGACCTTGTTAAAACCGCCACTTTCAAGGAACTTGCTCCATATGACCAAGACTGGTACTACATCCGTGCCGCCTCCATTGCTCGCCATATCTACCTCCGTCAAGGTGTTGGTATTGGTGCTCTCCGTAAGAAGCACGGTAGTACTTGCAACCGTGGTACTCGTCCATCCCACCACTGTGATGCCTCTGGTAACATCTTAAGAAAAATCGTCCAAGGATTAGAAAAGATGGATCTTCTTGAAAAGGACAGCAACGGTGGTCGTCGTATTACCCAAAACGGTCGCAAGAGCTTAGACTTGATTGCTTCCCAAATTGTTCGTGAAGAATAAATTC
>NW_018456393.1:0-430 GCF_002113885.1 Mizuhopecten yessoensis
GACGCTCGGCATTCAACTTTTTATTTAGTATATTAGAGCCTGTGGGAAGAAAGAGGAGGAGTGAGGGATGGACGAATAGTACATCTTAGGGCTATGACTAAGTAATTAAAATGTCACGTGACTCGACATACAATATTCAACACTCAGATTTAGAAAGTTGAGCAGCTCGAAAGTAAGGTAAGACATTTACATTTCCTAGAGGCTTTTGGAAGGAGGAGACATGAGGGAAGTGTTAGTCGAATATAGCAACTTAGGGCTATACTTCAGTGGTCATTGTCTACCACCACATGATTTCTACTGACCACTACTGAACACCACTTAGCTACTTCTGATCACTTCCTGACCACTACTGACGACCACTTTGTCACGTATTCTGGATTGACCAAATGTCGCACGTTTCAATGACCCGATCATGACAATTTTCTGGTAC
>NW_018456394.1:0-430 GCF_002113885.1 Mizuhopecten yessoensis
ATTTCTCCTCCATGCTTCGTTTTCGACAAGCAGTTGCAAAATGCAAAGAAGAAGAAAATCAATTATCAGACGAGGTAAGAAGTAGGCGTAATTATTTGAAAATAGTCTACCAAACTGATTATTTATTAAATCGAATTCCGACGTCAACTAAGCCAAGATTCAATTTGCCACAAAGTGCATCCTTTAGAATTATTGTTTACTTCGGCTGTCCTTTAATCTATAAATGTAAACTCGAGGCAATTAAATCTTTAACATTTATAACAATGATAGGTATATGATGTAGATATATTTCAAAAAGGCAAAAGGTACAGAACTACACTACCCAAACTGTTAACTGATACAAATTCTGCAATTTATCCTTCAAGAATTTTGGGAAAAAGTATTTAAAGGCTCATTAAGAAACAGTTTAATATCGTTGTTTCCATCTTTC
>NW_018456395.1:0-430 GCF_002113885.1 Mizuhopecten yessoensis
GTGTAGGAGTGGGTGCGAGAGTGCGTGTGTGTGTGGTTGTGCAAGCTACTGGTGAACATATTATATGTACATAAGTAAATATTTATTTCAAATTGTTAAATGCTAATGTTTTTGGCTCTCCCGCTACCTCTTTTCTATTCAATCATTCAATTATAATAACATTATTTATATATATATTGATATTTAGCCATCTTATATAATGTACATATATGTTTTATTAAATTGTAAGGAAAAGGCGATTATAATGTTTATGTAACTTGTGTCCAATCCTTTTGCTGAATTTATGGCAATAAAATATGTTTAAACTTCCTGTCCATCAAAATACCGCGAAAGCATATAATCTCGCCAAATTTGGGTAATTAACAAGTATTTTAGCATCTATCTTATACAGGTATTCCAACACAATTTCTTATACTAAACATTCATATTT
>NW_018456396.1:0-430 GCF_002113885.1 Mizuhopecten yessoensis
CTCTGCAATACACAAAGACGGAATACGGTATACTCGTCTCGACAGATAATGTGGTTACTCTTTGTGATCCAATATATTGATCTCATCAGCCTTATACTGACAGAAGGGTAAGTACTTCATCACCCTCCACGAGAGCCAGCGAGCAGGTAAAAGTGGAGCGTATACTTCGAGTCCCTCAACGTAGTTCTGGGGTTGCTCGCACTTCTCAGGCTCTTGCCATGCCGTGATTCCACGCTCTTTTGCCGTACCTGTGGATACATATACAGGTGTTTAGTCATTTGTTTAATGTCATTTTATACGCAAAGCGTGCTGAATATTGCTGTAACTATAAACGAATTGAAACATTCCACATAACTTCATCTATTTGAAATCCAATTAAAGAAACAAACTTCAATTTGGGCCTCATAGATATTATAACTAATCCAAATAT
>NW_018456397.1:0-430 GCF_002113885.1 Mizuhopecten yessoensis
TAATTTGCAAAATTACTCTAAGGCGCTTTACAGTACATGAATAATAGTATTCTAACAGTGACCGTTATACATATAGTATATAGAAAGGGTCTACAAATCAGCATTTTACATCAGGTAAAATTAAAATTATCGCCATATGCATATAAACATGCATACCTATATACAAGTGAACTGATGTCTCTTTGCTTCAGCTCCACATTGAGGACGAGTACCTGGAGGGTGGCCGGAGACTGTCGATCGAAGGCTATCTAAAAGGACGAAGGAGATCCTCTATGCGTAGGGGAAGCAGCATCCTGGACCAGTCACAGCTACAGAAAGGTAGCATCAAGCCGAAAAATCCATTTGAGATTTACTCATCTGAGCCACTGTGGGAGAAATACGAAGATCAACCAGATATTCCGGATAGATGGCGAGGCAACACTATAGATAA
>NW_018456398.1:0-430 GCF_002113885.1 Mizuhopecten yessoensis
ATAAGTTTCGTTACCATAGCAACCACACTGAGGCTTATGATTGGTTGAAATTAAGATATTGTTCGATTTTGATGAAAATCGTTATAAAGGGGTATAAGGGGACTGCAAATTCAACCTGCATTAGTTTCGTTACCATAGCAACCACACGGAGGCTTCTGATTAGTCGAAATTTCGATATTATTCGACTTTGATGAAAATTGGTATATAGGGATATTAGGGGACAGCTAATTCAACCACATAGGTTTCGTTGACATAGCAACAATTCAAAGGCTTTTGATTGTTGGAAATTAAGATATTGGTCGATTTTGATGAAAATTCGTATCTTTGGGTATAAGGGAACTGCTAATAAAACCGCATAAGTTTCGTTACCATAGCAACCACACCGAGGCTTCTGATTGGTCGAAATTCAGATATTGTTCGATTTTGATTA
>NW_018456399.1:0-430 GCF_002113885.1 Mizuhopecten yessoensis
ATAACGCCACGTGACGCTTTTAAAACGAGGCAGTAACACAGGTGGTCTGACCAAGTTTCAAATTTTGCAAAGGGGCCGCAAGAGAGGCCCGGGGCGCTGAGTAACTTTTTACCGCACTATGAAACCAATGAATAAGATTCGACGTACGTGTTGAAACTTACTGACTCTCCTTAGCAGTAATTATTCGTCATCAGAAGTTAATTACCAACATTCCAATATTAAAATTAAGAAATATTTGTTGGCATTTCCGCATCATTTATAGACACCAGGAAAAATGTATTACCTGGAAACAGACCGGTAAAAATTGGTCTGGTGCTAAACACGTTCCCTCAAAGGAATATTCACGACCACTGTTTTTCCATTATGTATTCATGTTTACTCGCTTTCCTTAGTTCACTGTCTTCATACGTTAACACTTAGTAAGTCATTA
>NW_018456400.1:0-430 GCF_002113885.1 Mizuhopecten yessoensis
TTTTGTTAAAAATCTTTGTCTTGACAACTGTTCCTTAACTACTAGGACGATTTCAGCAAAACTGATTCATCAGGGCTAACAAGATTTGGTATGCAAGTATATTTTGGCATGGGGAGGGAGAACAGTTAGTATGTCAATGACCTATGTACTTAAATAATGACTGGTGGGAGACTATGGCTTGATTTGCAATGCTTTGCCCAAGTAAGCCTTTGGCTTATATAGGAGCGGGGTATTAGTTAGTCTTTGGCTTACAGTTGTTGTTATTTTATTTTGTCTAATGCCCATTCATTAAACAAAATATGTAGGAATATTATTTAATATCGTTAACTCCTAACAAATAAAGCTAGGAAAGATCTCCTTGTCTGACTCCCGTTACAAAACTTTCATTTTAGCACATTTGATTTTTGTGACCTTGAACGAAGGTCAAGGT
>NW_018456401.1:0-430 GCF_002113885.1 Mizuhopecten yessoensis
GGGTTGTACAATATCTGCTTACCCGCTTGGGTTGTACAATATCTGTCAAATCCGCTGGTATTGTACAGCACACAAATAGATCATACAGATCACTTTTATACAGCAAACTTAATTACAGATAATCAGCTAAACAATACACCGGACTGGAACGGCAACCGATAATCAAACATCTCAGTTAACTTTATCTTATATAAGCAAGACACTCATTCGTATTGTAACGGAACATTCTAGTTTATGCTGTGTTTAATATGATGATGGGAAGACTTGCATAAATAGTTTCTATGGATACTCCTCTGTTTCTCCCGTTGGGGTAGGGATCTCTTCCACACTTTTGATGCAAAAGAAACAGTCAAGTGTGAGATCCTCTGAGCCGACACACGATTTATCCTTCTCATAGAAAAGTTGGTACAGTGTCGATGGAATAGTCGTA
>NW_018456402.1:0-430 GCF_002113885.1 Mizuhopecten yessoensis
CATATGTGCTACTACAACCTTGTTTTCTGACATTCTAAACATGATGATATAATTGTATGTATACATGTACCACATACTTTGAGCATATAATACTGAGTCACTCTCGGATAACATGCCCTTTGTATTTACATATATTACTATATATGTTACAACCCTTTATAACTTATGTCAATTTAATAAGAATATAAAGATTACTATACACGTATAGAGAACCAAGATAATATATGATTCATAACCTATGGTATCATAGAAATGTCACCTGCAAGGGTATGATAATTTCTAACAACCATAACGCTAATATTTTGAACATCGAGCCTAAGATTTTATATATATTATCTTATTTACTCTTCCTAAACTTCACTATGTACAGTTACATGTATATGATGTAATGTTGGAAAAAGAAAGAAACTCATTCATCCAGTAATTTTTT
>NW_018456403.1:0-430 GCF_002113885.1 Mizuhopecten yessoensis
ATTTATGAATTATATCACACACTTCGATTTTTGTTTTTAGTTAGTTGATTGACTCATTTGCTCTTTCGGAAGTGCCACAAGTTCAGAAAAAAATTAGCCCACTGATGGAAAATGCGGTTCGGAAATTCTATACAAATAATGTGTATCTTCTTGGTGTTCAACTGTTTTACAGGTTTTTTCAAATAATCCACAGTCATTGCTTAAAATTTTCTATACGTTTTGCAACCAGACAACAGGTAAACAGTATCGCAGTAATTGTCAATTTGATGTTTAAAATCAACGTCATATTGAAAATTTGTAACACGACAATTATGTGAGTGTGAGTAAATTTGTCATGTGACCAGGCAATGAATAAAACTGGGCAAACAACAAAAACAATATTTGTCTATGTATTGTTTCAGAAAAGTACCCATCAATAATAACGGACGAA
>NW_018456404.1:0-430 GCF_002113885.1 Mizuhopecten yessoensis
TTGTTATGTATAGTACAGATAAACCATGATAACGTGTTATACAGGGAAACAGTTGTTATGTGTAGTACAGTTAAACAGTGGTAACGTGTAGTACAGGTAAACAATTGTAACTTGTATTACAGTAAAACAGTGATAACATGTTATACATATAAACAGGCGTAATGTGTAGTACAGGTAAACAGTTGTTACATATATTTATATTACAGATACACCATGGTAAAGTGTTATACAGGTAAACACTTGTAACGTGGAATACAGGTAAACAGTTGTTAGATATATTTATAGTACAGATACACCATGGTAAAGTGTTATACAGGTTAACAATTGTAACGTGTAATATAGATAAACAGTGGTAACGTGTAGTACAGATGAATAGAATCCATCTCTGATGTGAGGTATGGATAAGGTTATTCAAACCCAAGGAATAAAA
>NW_018456405.1:0-430 GCF_002113885.1 Mizuhopecten yessoensis
TATTCAATACAGTACAGCCAATCAGTCCGTCAGTGAAGACCGAAATTACAGAAATTGAAATGCTATTGCTACAAATGTACAAAAACATTTTATTCTGCTCATTATAAGTTGTATTATGCATACCGATGGGTAATAATAAAATTACAAAATAAAATGATGATATCAACACAAGTCAAACCCATCTTGCACACAATTATTGTAGTAACAGTACATGCATTCCTAAACACCCAAGTCAACAAAGAGTAAGTTCCCTTGGCATTATAGATCAATAGCAATTAGCTCTTAATAGTTGCAATTATAATGCAATCCATACATAAATTTGTCTGAAATACATCAACACCATGAGGGACCGAGCAAAGGATCACATAAACAAACCGATAATATGCATGTCTTACACAATAATGGTGATCGCTAGCGCAGGCTTGACAGT
>NW_018456406.1:0-430 GCF_002113885.1 Mizuhopecten yessoensis
TTTTAAACAGGTAGCACTAGAGCGAGTAATTGAACAAGTGTTCATTTTCATCCGTCAGTATTGAAATTTTTCAATGTATCAAACATCTGCAGACGTCATAGAGAATAATACAAACATAGCTAAATGAATCTAATGTACCGTAATTCTTTTATGTCATTTTAAGTAGCCATACCAGAATGTAGTATATTGTATTATATGTCCCTTGCTACTGCAGCCAATATGGTGTTTTTTCTCCAGAAGATGATGCGATGACAAAAATTACTTTAAAATCTTATATGGTAAACTTGCCATATTTCTTGCGTAATCTAAGTTAGATTAAATTTTACCCAAAGACCATAAGTAAGGGTGACCTCTGACCAAACTTATTCATATTGTGTGATATTATACCCGGTATCCAACCTGATTAATCACAATAAGAATAATTTAATAT
>NW_018456407.1:0-430 GCF_002113885.1 Mizuhopecten yessoensis
ATAGCAACAGGCATGAAGCCCCACAAGACGCTTCATAATATCCTAGTACACCCTTAGGATAAAACACCTCCAGAAAAACACTGCGAAGCATCGCATATTGGAGAGACTGGAAGGCAACTTGGGGTCCGCCTTGGTGAACACCTGAAAGATTCACCAGATCAGACAGGAAGCAATAGGAGTCCAAGATAAATAAATCGGCAATCATAGACCATGCCTCACAGAAAAAGTATGTGGTTGACTGGGATAACTCCAAAATATTGACCAGAAAAAGCAATCTGTTAAAGCGGAAGATAAAGGAAGCCATCTGGATACATCGCAGTGGGTCAGTTATAAATCGATAAGAAGGGGCTGATAGACTCTCGCACATCTATGACCAAGTATTAGCCAAAGCGTAGTTGAATTGAGTCATTTCGGTACATATATAACAACT
>NW_018456408.1:0-430 GCF_002113885.1 Mizuhopecten yessoensis
CATGTGCATGTCAAGTTCCCAGAGCATTGTGAAAACATGTACATGTTACGTTCCCAGAGCGTAATGAAAACATGTGCATGTCACATTCCCAGAGCGTTATAAAAACATGTACATGTTATGTTTTCAGCGCGATATGAAAATATGTTCATGTCACATTCCGTGAGCGTTATAAAAACATGTACATGTTATGTTCTCAGCGCGTTATGAAAACATGTTCATGTAACGTTCTCAGGACGTTATGAAAACATGTGCATGTCACGTTCCCCAAGCGTTATAAAAACATACAGATGTTACGTTATCAGAGCATTGTGAAAACATGTGCATGTCACGTTCCCAGAGCTATAGGAAAACATGTGCATGTCACGTTCCATGAGCTTTAGAAAAGCATGTGCATGTCACGTTCCTAGTGTGTTATAAAACATGTGCATGT
>NW_018456409.1:0-430 GCF_002113885.1 Mizuhopecten yessoensis
GTTTTTAATCTGAGAATCTTTTTCTTGCATGATGGATAAACAGTTTTTTATTTCTCTCCTGAAAATTGAAATACATGTAAATAAATACAAAACATAGTTAGTAATACATTCATGATTCATTCCACTCTGGCATTTTACTTTTAATAAATTCAAGTTGGAAAAGTACAAGGTGGCTAGCCAAAACAGGTATCTAACATAATTTTGTGCAACACTATATGGTTCAGACTACATGCGTAGCAAAATGAACTGGAATGATAACACCTGCTTGAAAAAATCTGGATCCGCCCCTAGTCAGTTCTAAGGAAAATATAACAAAATCTGTTGAACATGGAAAAGCATGACTGGGGACTGTGATCAACTGTTGCCTCAGCACATTTCATGATATCACACAATACACTTGACTGACTTATTGTAGAATGGATTCCATGCT
>NW_018456410.1:0-430 GCF_002113885.1 Mizuhopecten yessoensis
ATTACAAAACCAACCAACTTATAAAAGGTTCTTTGTAGACTTTAATAGTGAGGCAAACAGCATCCAAGTCATCCAAGTCAGAATTTGCTGATGGCAAAAGTATTTCGGTTGAAAAAGGGAGAAATGAATGTGTGTAGAATACCAGTCATGAACACATGTGGTTTTACTTTCAGTCTAACACCAACATCTGTATTTTTTAGTAAATTATAACCACAGAGTGTTAGCTATGTGATATGGAGTGTTGTGTCACAAGCTTGTATCAGCAGCTTGTATCAAATGATCACAAAAATCTTTTTATTATAAAGAGTAAATAAGTATACAATGAAACAATTTCTTGATTGTGACTGTCGTAGACAGTCATCATTAAGCGAATTTCATATTTATGTATCATCAGTGAGAATAATTTATGATTGAATACAAAATCACAATT
>NW_018456411.1:0-430 GCF_002113885.1 Mizuhopecten yessoensis
ATGGTCCTGACAAAGTGTTGTTATTTTTCGGGTCGATCAAAAATCGAATATGGCCACCACGGCCACCATTTTGAAAAACTATTTCAGACTTAAAGTCAAGTTCTGTTGGGCCTTTTTAATTGAAACTTTGTAGGATTGATCAACTCATGGTCTTGACTGAATTTTATTTTCAGGTCGATCAAAAATCCAATACGGCTGCCATGGCTGCCATTTTGGACAAAAACTATTTTAAACTTAAAATCAAATTTTAATAGGCCGATTTTACTGAAACTCGGTCAAGGAAAGATCAACTCATTATCCTGACAAATTAAATTAAAGTTATACTTAACTACTTTTTACTCAAATTTTGGTAGGTATGATTGACATCATTATCTCCACTTCATACTTCAACAACAAAAATTAATACTGTAGGACTCAGGTGACCGTTAAG
>NW_018456412.1:0-430 GCF_002113885.1 Mizuhopecten yessoensis
CGAACAAAATAACGATTATGGTATATTTAACTTATCATTAAACAGCTTCGGTCTAAAATAAACCCTCATACATGACTATTTGTACGTGTTATTAATTGTAGCTTAGGTGGAACTTCAGGCCCTATATCGGAGGTTTTCTTACACTTGCAACAGTTTGGTTTGCATTGAGTTGACAATCTCTCAACTGTGGCATCGATTTAACCACATTTGGTTGACATTTGACCGTCCCAGGTCTGGCAGACCACGTGTTACGGCTTCCAACGAATTGATCTATTAAATTCGGCTCAGTTCTAGGACGACTAAATATTTTAATTAATTATCTTATAGTTACAGAGAATGGCTGTGTCGAGGAATATAATATTTCAGTTGGTATTATTTGTAAACCTTTCCGAAATAAAATAGCCACACCTTTGGATGCTAACGTACTATT
>NW_018456413.1:0-430 GCF_002113885.1 Mizuhopecten yessoensis
ATCATAAATCAATGTCTGGACCAACAGTCTCATTATTAAGGTGATTCCGCTGAAAAATTACTTCTGAATAATTCTGACATTCTTAACCCAGAATGCTTTGTCTAGGTTGATTAAATGTATCGGTCTGAAGACAACTGATCATAACAATTGGAAGATGTCTTTTTCATTTCTCCGTTATATTACAGAGTTAACGTAAAACTTCATTGCAGAACACTTTATCTGTAAAATAGAATCACCCGACCTGAACAGAAAGTTGTATTCGTACGAACACCAGATAACAAGTACAGAAACAGTCAATATAAAGCACTCAATAAGTAAAACAGAATTATCTCCCCTGAAGAGTTATAACATGCTAAAAAGACCACCATATGACAAGCACAAGACTGGGAACTAGAAATCAAGTAAATCTGAAGCACTTAAACTATAAAAT
>NW_018456414.1:0-430 GCF_002113885.1 Mizuhopecten yessoensis
CAACCCACAAACAAACAAACATCTTAAACTGAAAAAGGCAGTAAACATGGTAAAGAAACATGCTTACTATTTTTGTAATCTTGTTTCCCTCAGTTCAAACGATATTCTTATAAACATGCCTATTTGCTGCAAGAGCTGTGGTTCATTTGATGACTATGATAACATTGTATTTTGTTAATCAGTTAATAAGTTTATTCTATATTCTGTGTCAAAATAACATCCTGATATTATAAATTATTTAACATATTGAACAGTAATAAAACATTTTGGTTGTCTCACATTACAATAAGTTATTACAACATTATTAACCTCTTTCGCAAAACAGATATTTGGCAAAACAAAAAGGCCATCCAGCTTAAATTTCTAAATTTTGATTGACAAGTCTTATCATTGTGATTCAAGGTGTTTCTGTTCTCTCATACATAAGGAT
>NW_018456415.1:0-430 GCF_002113885.1 Mizuhopecten yessoensis
CTTGTTACATCTCATGTAGATTAGAACATAAGACATCACAACAACAAAACTCTAATTCACAACAATTACAGTAAGAGGCTAATAAATCAATACTAGAAGTGTGTGCTTCGGGTTTTTTGAAGCATTCATTTTAAAATGAACTAAATACATTCAATTAGGAATGCCCCCTAGCAGTCAGCCATGAAAGTTGTTTCATCTTTCGTGACTTTTATTCCTGCTCACTTTATGTTGAATTTCAAGCAGTGAAAAGGTATATGAATTATCTCCTGTTAACAAATGTTAATACTTTCATAGCTGACCTTAAGCAGTATTCACACTTAAATAGAGACTATTAATATTTTGAATATTAATTAAATCTGTATAAAAATACAAACGCTGCTTCTGACTTTTCAATGCACTTAAATATATTGTGCATTGGTTTCCAAAAAAT
>NW_018456416.1:0-430 GCF_002113885.1 Mizuhopecten yessoensis
GGAGTTATATTAAGTTAGAAATAGACACTCATCCTGAGCCAGCACCGTGAACATATATTTTGAACGAAATCTCAGCTTGACAATTATCGAGTATAGGGTACCAGAGGTACTGAAACACGTTATGGTGCCAAAATTTTAAAAGGTTTGAATATTGAGAAATCTTATAAAGGTTGGTGATAATATATGTAGATAACTGCATAAACTAGGTCTCATAGATACTTACACATGCAAATGGCTGTTATATCATTCAATCGTTGGGCAGGTAAATCGAACTGATATTGATATTTTGCTCTGGTTTATTGTCCATCTTGATGTATACTTATAATGAACTTGATAATTTCCATAAACTACTGACTACATTCGTCAATTACAAAATCATTGGAGAGTCTACAAATAGCATACAGCGGTTTACTGAGTGCTTCCTTTTGTG
>NW_018456417.1:0-430 GCF_002113885.1 Mizuhopecten yessoensis
AGCTGTTTGTCAGAATACCATCTGCTCTATTGGATAATCTGATATTCTACCAAGCTAAGCGGCGATCATACACACAATATATTCTATCTTTCATTTTCTGTCTCAATTTATGTCAGAAGATAGAACTTTAACTCATCAACTACTTTCTTAGATAAAATATGTTCGATAGATAATAATGTGACAAAGAAGAATAATCTTCGCAACTTCCTACATTGTTGGGGTTCCGGATAATTCTCTCAACACGGAAGTCGGGAAGTAAGAATTGTTAACAGTGTTGTCTATCGTTTTTTTACATAGACATGAAATGAAAATTACAGTAAAACTTCATAGATGATCTAATGTCTCAATATAACTCAATTTCAAATATGATATACAAATGAAGTTGTTTTTTAGTAAACTAACTAAATATAACAATTGTATGCTTTCGATA
>NW_018456418.1:0-430 GCF_002113885.1 Mizuhopecten yessoensis
TCTATCCGAAATATTACTTGTCCTCCACTTCAGGACACAAAACTAGCCATTTGTGACAAGATCATAAATACAAACTTACTTCACTTAAGTGTCCCTTTAAGTCGTACGTACAGCGGACATCGCTGTACCGACCTGCAGCACGTGCTTAGTCCTTTCATCTATTTAATGGCATTCTCCAGACTGAGTTTTTATAATAAATGACGTCATAAACTATTACGTCTCATTACAGGTTGGTACAGCGATGTCCGCTACACGTACGACTTAAAGGGACAGATTGTTTTTATAATCTTGTAACAAAATTATTCTCTTTAATAAAGTTTGGTACTCCTTATGAACAATTCATGTGGAGAAAATAACAGGAGACGACGTTGTTTGCCGTGTGTAGTACAACCATACGTTTACCGACAGCTTTCCGGAATTTCTAGGTATC
>NW_018456419.1:0-431 GCF_002113885.1 Mizuhopecten yessoensis
CTGGAGGGTTAGCCTAACTGATGGAGTATTTAGAAGTTTACTGCTTGAGTATTAGCCTAATGGATGGAGTATTTAGAAGTGTACTGCTGGAGAGTTAGCCTAATTGATGGAGGATTTAGAAGTTTACTGCTTGAGTATTAGCCTAATGGATGGAGTATTTAGAAGTGTACTGCTGGAGAGTTAGCCTAATTGATGGAGGATTTAGAAGTTTACTGCTTGAGTATTAGCCTAATGGATGGAGTATTTAGAAGTGTACTGCTGGAGAGTTAGCCTAATTGATGGAGTATTTAGAAGTTTACTGCGGGAGTGTTAGCTTAACTGATTGAGTATTTAGAAGTTTACTGCTAGAATTTTAGCTTAAGTGATGGAGTATTTAGAAGTTTACCGCTGAAGTGTTAGCTTAATTGATGGAGTATTTAGAAGTTTACTGC
>NW_018456420.1:0-431 GCF_002113885.1 Mizuhopecten yessoensis
GGTATGAAGAAGGTGCTGTAAGTACATATGAAATTTCAGAAAGATTTATCCAGTGCTTGAGATATAGCGAGAACAAACTTCAAACAGAGCCCCACCCCTATGCAACCTAGGGGGGTCATACCCACCAATTATACAAAATTGAGTCCCCTTGACCCAAGAATGCTCCAGACTAAATAAGGCTAAAATCCCATAATCCTGATGGTCGAAGGATTTTAAAGGTTTTACGTCTATTTCTCCGATTGGGCACCACCCTTCTGTCCCTTGGGAGACCACACCCACTGCTTATACAAAATTGAGTCCCTTTTGACTAAGGATACTCCAGACTAAATTAGGATAATATCCCTTAATCTCTATGGTAGAAGAAGGATGATAAAGGTTTTACCTACATTTCCCCTATTGGGCCCCGCCCCTCAGGTCCCAGGGGGGCCACA
>NW_018456421.1:0-96 GCF_002113885.1 Mizuhopecten yessoensis
TTCTGTCAGTCCATCTGTCTATCATATTTTTCTCTATCAGTATACTGCTTCTGTCAGTCTGTCTGTCTATCATATCTTTCTCTATCAGTATACCCC
>NW_018456421.1:210-431 GCF_002113885.1 Mizuhopecten yessoensis
TCATATCTTTCTCTATCAGTATACCCCTTCTGTCAGTCCATCTGTCTATCATATCTTTCTCTATCAGTATACCCCTTCTGTCAGTCCACCTGTCTATCATATCTTTCTCTATCAGTATACCCCTTCTGTCAGTCCACCTGTCTATCATATCTTTCTCTATCAATATACCCCTTCTTTCAGTCCACCTGTCCTACATATCTTTCTCTATCAGTATACCCCTT
>NW_018456422.1:0-431 GCF_002113885.1 Mizuhopecten yessoensis
CAAGTTGGGACCAGAGATATCTGTAGAGAGACAAAGACAAGATGGTATCAGAGATATCTGTAGAGAGACAAAGACAAGATGGGAGTAGAGATACCTGTAGAGAGAGAAAGACAAGGTGGGACCAGAGATACTTGTAGAGAGAGAAAGACAAGATAAGAACAGATATACCTGTAGAGAGACAAAGACAAGATAAGAACAGAGTTATTTGTAGAGAGAGAAAGACAAGATGGGACCAGATATATCTGTAGAGAGACAAAGACAAGATGGGAACAGAGCTACCTGTAAAGAGACAAAGACAAGGTGGGAGTAGAGATACCTGTAGAGAGACAANGACAAAGACAAGATGGGAGTAGAGAGACAAAAACAAGGTGGGAGTAGAGATACAAAGAGAGAGACAAGGACAATAGGGGAGTAGAGATATCTGTAGAGAG
>NW_018456423.1:0-431 GCF_002113885.1 Mizuhopecten yessoensis
CCCTGTGTGACTGTGTAGGCTATCTGGATATAGCTACCTACTCCTTACCCTGTGTTACTGTGTAGGCTATCAGGATATAGCTACCTACTCCTAGCCCGGTAGGATGGTGTAGGCTATCATTATATAGCTACATATACCTACTCCTACCCCAGTGTGACAGTGTAGGTTGTCAGGATATAGCTACCTACTCCTACCCCTGTGTGACTGTGTAGGCTATCTGGATATAGCTACCTACTCCTACCCTGTGTGATGGTGTAGGCTATCGTGATATAGCTACCTACTCCTAGCCCGGTGTGACGTTATAGGCTATCAGGATATAGCTACCTACTCCTAACCCTGTGTGGCACAGTAGGATATCAGGATATAGCTTTCTACTCCTAACCATGTGTGACGGTGTAGGCTATCATGATATAGCTACCTACTCCTAACCC
>NW_018456424.1:0-431 GCF_002113885.1 Mizuhopecten yessoensis
TTTGATGTTACAGGGTATGAACATGTGTGTACATGTCTCATGGTTTTGGTGTAAGAGGGTATGTACAAGTGTTTACATGTCTTAACGTTTTGGTGTTAGATGGTATGTTCTAGTTTTTACAAGTCTCACTGTTTTAGTATTAGAGGGTATGTACAAGTGTTTATATGTCTCACTGTTTTGATGTTACAGGGGATGAACATGTGTGTACATGTCTCATGGTTTTGGTGTAAGAGGGTATGTACAAGTGTTTACATGTATCACAGTTTTAGTGTTAGAGGGTATGTACAAGTGTTTACATGTCTCACTGTTTTAGTGTTAGATGGTATGTACAAGTGTTTACATGTCTTAACGTTTTGGTGTTAGATGGTATGTTCAAGTTTTTACAAGTCTCACTGTTTTAGTGTTAGAGGGTATGTACAAGTGTTTACATG
>NW_018456425.1:0-431 GCF_002113885.1 Mizuhopecten yessoensis
ACCTCCTTATCGGAACATTAACAGACTTCCTTATCAGTAACATAAAATACTTCCTCATCAGAAACATAACAGACTTCCTTATCAGAAACATCACAGACTTCCTTATCAGAAACATAACAGACCTCCATATCATAAACATAACAGACCTCATTATCAGAAACATAACAGACTTCCTTATCAGAAAGATAACAGACTTCATTATCGGGAACATTACAGACCTCCTTATCAGTAACATAACATACCGCCTTACCAGAAACATAACAGACTTCATTAACAGAAACATGACAGACTTCTTTATCAGAAACATTACAGACCGCCTTACCAGAAACATAACATTCCTCCTTTTCAGAAACATAACCTATCAGAAACATAACAGACTTCATTAACAGAAACATAACAGACCTCCTAGACAGAAACATAACAGACATCCT
>NW_018456426.1:0-431 GCF_002113885.1 Mizuhopecten yessoensis
TCTTGGGTACCAAATC
Organism: Mizuhopecten yessoensis; assembly: GCF_002113885.1. Taxonomy (NCBI): domain Eukaryota; kingdom Metazoa; phylum Mollusca; class Bivalvia; order Pectinida; family Pectinidae; genus Mizuhopecten; species Mizuhopecten yessoensis. The sequence continues at coordinate 17 of NW_018456426.1, forward strand.
CATTTGTAAATACAAAAACCTAAGATCGGACAATCTGGGTGTTTCTACCAAGAAAGGGAAAGTTCTCGATAACAATGTCGATAGTGTCACGCATATTGTACGACTCAGTAGTCAGCCGTACCTGTTGTGAATGTTGTTTGTGAAGATCGAGAAAGGCCTGATGTAGAAGAGTCTTTAGTGAACTTCATTTTAATGGTTTCTTTTTTTACAACAAAATAATTCTTGATTTATTTATTTTCTTAGACAAGAACTGTTTGAAATGTATATTAACAGTAAATTATTTTTTACCGATAAACGTTTAACACGACGGTGAAACTCACGTTTAAGTCAAAATAATAACAATATACGTTTCTGAAGAGGTGTAAACATTGTAAAGAGTGGGGCATGGCTGTCATTAACAGATAAACATAAATAA
>NW_018456427.1:0-431 GCF_002113885.1 Mizuhopecten yessoensis
AGTGTGTACATTATGAACAATGTCATTAGTAAAATGTGTACATTACGACAGTATCCTTAGTAAAGTGTGTACATTATGTACCGTATCCTTAGTAAAGTGTGTACATTATGTACCATATCATAAGTAAAGTGTGTATATTATGTACCATGTCATTAGTAAAGTGTGTACATTATGTACCGTATCCTTAGTAAAGTGAGTACATTATGTACCATGACATTAGTAAAGTGTGTACATTATGTACCGTGTCATTAGTAAAGTGAGTACATTATGTACCATGTCATTAGTAAAGTGTGTACATTATGTACCGTATCCTTAGTAAAGTGTGTACATTATGTNTTACAAGTCATTAGTAAAGTGTGTACATTGTGTACCAAGTCATTAGTAACGTGTGTACATTATGTACCGTATCCTTAGTAAAGTGTGTACATTAT
>NW_018456428.1:0-431 GCF_002113885.1 Mizuhopecten yessoensis
TCTTGGGTACCAAATCCATTTGTAAATACAAAAACCTAAGATCGGCAAAGACTGGGTGTTTCTACCAAGAAAGGGAAAGTTCTCGATAACAATGTCGATAGTGTCACGCATATTGTACGACTCAGTAGTCAGCCGTACCTGTTGTGAATGTTGTTTGTGAAGATCGAGAAAGGCCTGATGTAGAAGAGTCTTTAGTGAACTTCATTTTAATGATTTCTTTTTTTACAACAAAATAATTCTTGATTTATTTATTTTCTTAGACAAGAACTGTTTGAAATGTATATTAACAGTAAATTATTTTTACCGATAAACGTTTAACACGACGGTGAAACTCACGTTTAAGTCAAAATAATAACAATATACGTTTCTGAAGAGGTGTAAACATCGTAAAGAGTGGGGCATGGCTGTCATTAACAGATAAACATAAATAA
>NW_018456429.1:0-431 GCF_002113885.1 Mizuhopecten yessoensis
GGTTTTTGAAGATGAAATGTCTTATTTTCCTCTTTACCGGAAATACACCAAGTATATACTTTGTATCATGTACATTGTATCTTCTGGAAAATGAGTCAATACACTATATATAATAGAGATGATAAATACAGGTACCTTATACAATGAGGCTGTATTATAGAGGATACCCTTACTAAATAAATAAGGACTTTTTATGTACCCTGTATACCACACTCTATATACCATTCTTTATATACTCTGTAAACCACTTCTTATATACCCTGTTTACTAGTTTGTATAATCTGTATACAAATCATTATATAACCTTCTCAATATTTCTTTATAAAGATATCTTTGTTGTGCTTTATAATAAACAAGAGGCGCTGAGTTAGGACAAGTCTTTCTAACAAAAGTGTATCCAAGCTTTGATGCTCAGCAATATATATATATAT
>NW_018456430.1:0-431 GCF_002113885.1 Mizuhopecten yessoensis
ATGTTATCAGGTTACTTTGTAGATATGTTATCAGGATACTATGTAAACCTTTTATCAGGAAACTGTGTAGACATGTTATCAAGGACGGTGTATGCATGTTATCAGGGTAATGTGTAGACATGTTATCATGGTACTGTGTAGACATGTTATCATGGAACTATGTAAACATGTTATCAGGGGAATGTGTATACATGTTATCAGGGTACTGTGTAAACATGTTATCGTGGAATTATGTAGACATGTAATCAGGATAATGTGTCTATATGTTTTTAGGGTACTGTGTAGACATGTCATCACAGTACTGTGTAGAAATATTATGACGAAACTATGTAGACATGTTATCAGGANTTATCAGGATACTGTGTAGATATATGATCAAGGTATAGTGTAGACATGCTATCAGGATACTGTGTAGACATGTTATAAGGGGT
>NW_018456431.1:0-431 GCF_002113885.1 Mizuhopecten yessoensis
ATTGTAACATTTGTAATATGTAACTATCATTAGTTAGTGTATGGAAGGAATGTGGTTATTGTAACATTTGTAATATGTAACTACCATTGGTTAGTGTAAGGAGGGAAGCAGGTTATTGTAACAGTTGTTATATGTAACTATCATTAGTTAGTGTAAGGAAGTAGTCAGATTATTGTAACATTTGTAATATGTAACTACCATTGGTAAGTGTAAGGAGGGAATCAGGTTATTGTAACAGTTGTTATATGTAACTATCATTAGTTAGTGTAAGAAAGGAATCGGGTTATTGTAACATTTGTAATATGTAACTATCATTAGTTAGTGTAAGGAAGGAATTTGGTTATTGTAACATTTGTAATATGAAACTATCATTAGTTAGTGTAAGAAAGGAATCTGGTTATTGTAACATTTGTAATATGTAACTACCATTG
>NW_018456432.1:0-431 GCF_002113885.1 Mizuhopecten yessoensis
ATCTCGTTACCAAGGCAACTGAGCTTTTCGAAACTGTTACCATTGCAATCGGCACCCTCAAAACTCCTATATATCAATTTCGGGCACAATCGGACAACATTTAAATATCGACTAATCAGAGGCCCAAATTTCGTTAATATGACAGTTGATATTTTTGATACTGTTGCCATTGTGATCTGCATCACTCAAAACCCCTGTGTACCAAATCTGGGTACAATCAGACAACATCTAAATTTCGACCAATCAAAAACCTCTATCTTGTTACCAAGGCAACTGAGCTTTTCGAAAGTGTTACCATTGTGATCGGCATCCCTCAAAACTCCTATATTTCAATTTTGGGCACAATCGGACAACATTTAAATAGCGACCAATCAGAGGTCAAATTGTGTTACTATGACAACTGAGATTTTTGATATTATTGCCATTGTGTT
>NW_018456433.1:0-431 GCF_002113885.1 Mizuhopecten yessoensis
CACATCAAGGGTATCATCGACCCCTCTATGGTAGTGTTATCTACATATCAAGGGTATTATTTACTCCTCTATGGTATTATCAACACCTGAATGGTATCATCGACCCCTCTGTGGTATTATCAGCACATCAAGGGTATCATCGATCCCTCTATGGTATTATCAACACCTGAAGGGTATCATCGACCCCTCTTTGGTATTATCAACACATCAAGAGTATCATCGAGGCCTCTATGGTACTATCAACACGGCCAGGGTATTATCGACCCCTCTATGGTATTATCAACACATCAAGGGTATTATCAACACATCAAGAGTATCATTGACCCCTCTATGGTANCATCAACACATCGAGGGTATTATCGACGCCTCTATGGTACTATCAACAGATCAAGGGTATCATCGACCCCTCTATGGTATTATCAACATATCAA
>NW_018456434.1:0-132 GCF_002113885.1 Mizuhopecten yessoensis
AGGATAACTTATCAATGGTAAAAAAAAAAATGATAAAGCTCACACAAGACTAACTAATCATTGTTACACATAGATGATAAAGCTCACACCAGGCTAACTAGTCATTGGTACACATAGATGATAAAGCTCACA
>NW_018456434.1:229-431 GCF_002113885.1 Mizuhopecten yessoensis
ACATAGATGATAAAGCTCACACCAGGCTAACTAATCATTGGTACACATAGATGATAAAGCTCACACCAGGCTAACTAATCATTGGTACACATAGATGATAAAGCTCACACCAGGCTAACTAGTCATTGGTACACAAAGGCGATAAAGCTCACACCACGCTAACTAGTCATTGGTATACATAGATGATAAAGCTCACACCAGG
>NW_018456435.1:0-431 GCF_002113885.1 Mizuhopecten yessoensis
AAAGTCAACACAGGACATATATACCTCCTGTATAAAGTCAACACAAGACATATATACTTCCTGTATAAAGTCAACACAGGACATATATACCTCCTGTATAAAGTCAGCACAGGACATATATACCTCCTGTATGAGGTCAACACAGGACATATACCTCCTGTATAAAGTCAACACAGGACATATATACCTCCTATATAAAGTCAACAAAGGACATATATACCTCCTGTATAAAGTCAACACAGGACATATATACCTCCTGTATAAAGTCAACACAGGACATATATACCTCCTGTATAAAGTCAACACAGGACATATATACCTCCTGTATAAAGTCAACACAGGACATATACCTCCTATATAAAGTCAACAAAGAACACATATACCTTCTGTATAAAGTCAACACAGGACATATATACCTCCTATATAAAGTC
>NW_018456436.1:0-431 GCF_002113885.1 Mizuhopecten yessoensis
CTTCAAGGGATTAGGGGGTTGGATTAGTGTTTATAATTTGAAATAGCGCTATGATTTTGTCTGAATGTGCTTTATGTATTTTATATCAATTTCATTCAAATGAGATTTAGATCACTATTACCGTAAACATTTAAAAAGTGTGTAGGGGATGGGTCGGGCGGTACCGACGTCATCAACGCCGACGTCAGTATCTGACGAATTACGGCATCATTTCTTTTAAAATAATTTTCTAACATACATAATAGTTTTATTGTTCAGAAATTCCTTTCTTAAATCTGCAACAAAGAGGTATTTTGATAGGAAATAAAATATATCATTTATATCTTTTAATTGGTACAAACATGTCCAGTATACAAAACCGTCCTTTTGTATGGTGACTATAATAGTTATGTAACTTCTTTCAGATATAAGATAAGTAACTGATTCGTGTG
>NW_018456437.1:0-431 GCF_002113885.1 Mizuhopecten yessoensis
TTTCCGATATAAATAGACGTGGTTGAAGAGGAGTATTCAAGTTTAGCAGAAGACTGCTTTTTTGTGGTGAAAAAGGAGTGTTATATGTATAATTTCATCAACATATATAATCTCAAAGTGTTCGTCTACTTTTGAGAGGACTGTTAACACAACCAATAAAAAGCATGTTAACAAATATGAAATAACTATTGTTTTACTTGATTCCAATTTTACTTGGCATCACGCACTATATAAGAAGTTTCTGTAACCGAAATATCGTGAATAAGGCTATGCTTATTTTCACTTATTTGTGTCCAAAAATAACCAACCCCTATTAATGATAGTGATAACTACAGCCCGAAAAAATATATACTCACAAGTTTTGAGCAGCAGGAGCCTGTTCCAATCTGTGAAGTATATTATCAAGAGTATGTGATATTGTCCTCCATTAT
>NW_018456438.1:0-431 GCF_002113885.1 Mizuhopecten yessoensis
GACCGATATGAAAAAGTTGATAAAACGTCAGAATAATTCGGACTATTACAAAGCCATCCTCTCACCGTGCAGTTATGTTACATGCAGGTTAGCATACTACAGAGGGTGCCTAAAGGCCAAAAGGTGCATACAGAAGCAGTAAAGCATACTACATAATGATAAAGGATTACTAGCTTGTGCAGTCTGAAGCAAAATAAGTGCTATTGTGTTTATGTGCACTTAAAATTATGTAATTTAAAACCAAAACAACACGCGTATACATTAGGAAACTACACAATACAAAAAATACATATTGCATATATATATATTATAATGTATTCAGACTTTTTCTGTACGTATCTTACAAATCGATTGAACTATCGATAATCAACCGGTTTGGGATTCCCATTAATCAATTGTAATTTTCTGTCCGATTCCCGACACTACATAAA
>NW_018456439.1:0-431 GCF_002113885.1 Mizuhopecten yessoensis
TAAAGAAATTGTTGACGGACGGACGACGGACGGACGACGGACGACAGACGGACGGACGACAGACGCCACTGTATGGCATAAGCTCACCTTGGTCCTTTGGACCAGGTGAGCTAATAACCAGGCTAATGTTATAAACACGACATGTCTTAGACTCTGTTATAATAGGAACTAGGAACAAGATGGTAAGCACCATCAATAACCAGCTAATGTTATAAACACGACATGTCTTAGACTCGGTTATATTAGGAACAAGATGGTAAGCACCATCAAAAACCAGCTAATGTTATAAACACGACATGTCTTAGACTGGGTTATAATAGGAACAAGATGGTAAGCACCATCAATAACCAGCTAATNTTGTTATAAAAACGACATGTCTTAGACTCGTTATAATAGGAACAAGATGGTAAGCACCATCAATAACCAGCTAA
>NW_018456440.1:0-431 GCF_002113885.1 Mizuhopecten yessoensis
ATGCGCTTGGCAAGTATCGAGAAGAAGATCTTTCCTTCGACACTCGGCAGCGATATGGTCCTATATAACGTTAATAGTTTATCGGAAATCCCAAATGAATTGATTCAGTTTACAATTGATGATCAACTTTTTTTAGATACTCTCCTAATGGAAATAAGAGGGGAAACTATTTCATATACCTCGTATAAGAAAAAACAACAAAACTCTAGAGAAAAAGAACTTAAAGATTTAATACAAGATTTGGAAGATAGGGATAATGTAGATGTTGAGGAACTAAATGAGAAAAAAACCGAGTTAGAAAATATCAGGCTACATAAGATTAAGGGAAGTATTATAAGATCAAGAGCTAAGTAGTTAGAAGAAGGGGAAAAGCCTACCAAATATTCTTTTTAACTTGGAGAATAGAAATTTCACTTCTAAGATTATTCAGA
>NW_018456441.1:0-431 GCF_002113885.1 Mizuhopecten yessoensis
AAAGAATAATTTGCTATATTTCCCCTATTTGGCCCCGCCCCTCAGACCCCTGGGGGGCCACACCTATGGTTTATACAAAATTGGTTCCCCTTCTCCCAAGGATACTTCAGACAAAATATGATACAAATCCTTTTAATTCCTACAGAAGAAGGATTTTAAAGAATAATTTGCTGTGTTTCCCCTATTGGGCCCTGCCCCTCAGGCCCCTGAGGAGGCCAGACCCACAGTATATACAAAATTGGTTCCCCGTCACCCAAGGATGCTTCACACCAAATATGGAACACATCCTTTCATTCCTACAGAAGAAGAAGGATTTTAAAGAATTTGTTATATTCCCCTGTTTGGCCCCGCCCACCAGCCCCCAGGGGGCCAGGGGGGCCAGACCTACGGCTTATACAAAATTGGTTCCCCTTCACCCAAGAATGCTTCAG
>NW_018456442.1:0-431 GCF_002113885.1 Mizuhopecten yessoensis
GGCCGGATGCCGGACGACGGATGGACGGACGGACAACGGACAACGAACCATAACATAAGCTCACTTGCCTTCGGGCAGGTGAGCTAAAAATGGTATTCATCTTCTAAATCAGTAGAGTTACATTCTTTACAATATCATTGCTCCCTATGTACATTTCTGTATCTTCCAGTCTCTATAGCCAGAGTGTGGGTAGAAGTATGTATCCTAGTAATACAAATTTGATATTTATGCTACGTGAGACAACACTCTTAAATTCAGTGGTGTCCAAGACCAGAAATACGCCTTAATATTGCCTGAAGCTGTCATTTCCAGACAAAGGGACAGCCATAGTATCTATAATTACTTGTACGCCTGTATACGTACTGATTTACCTGTGTATCCACTTAACAGATGATGGGCAGGATTTATTGCCTTCACACAATGTGTTCAAG
>NW_018456443.1:0-431 GCF_002113885.1 Mizuhopecten yessoensis
ATTATGCATAGTATTTTACATTTTTTGTGCTTTTTATGTGTAAAATTAATTTGTTCAATGCTATAAAGACTGGATTTATATGAAGTTTCTATTAAAAATAAGAAGAATGTGCGATATCACAATTTTTGTCATTTTTCAATACCCATCATTGCGGCCCAGAGAGTCAATAGATCTATATATAATATATATATTGTGGATGAATACATTTGTTTCAGCGACTTACTGACTATATGCTTTACATGTCTCTGCTTTATGTATAGTTTTAGCAATAGAGAAAATGTATTGTTTCCTCAATTAAAATTGAATCAGTTCAGCATATAAAACTGTATAGATATTTTTTTTAAAATTGTGCAGATTTGTAAAACAGCAGATTTTCTTTTCTTTATCTGTGAGATAGTAATTAAAAATGAAAATGTTACAGTATCGTCTAG
>NW_018456444.1:0-431 GCF_002113885.1 Mizuhopecten yessoensis
TTTTACCATTTCTTCAATTATAAAGGTTTCATGTAAATATAATCAGCTATTTTAGCAAAAAGATATATACAGCACGTGTAAATATTTTAGCAAATGTTTTGTATGGATCTACTTGACTGAGCATAAAATATCCAGACTGTTTTGTATAGCATCTATACAAACTGCACTAGTGTATATCTGTCAAAATAATTTAAGTATGCCTTTCTGTATTTGATTCATTATGGTTATATTGAAACGCTTAATGTTTCTTTTCCAAAAACTCCTGCACATAACCTGAATTCTACGCATTTGTAAACTGGTTTTTCCAATTGATGTATCCAAAAAGTGAATGAATACTTGAGTGATATATAATATTAACAATGATCTATGTGTTTGCTCTTTTTTTCCCCTTCATATATCTGCCTGGTTTTGACTGGATACAATGACAGATT
>NW_018456445.1:0-431 GCF_002113885.1 Mizuhopecten yessoensis
TAACTGTTAATTCTAGTCCCAATGTGTATGTATACATGTCTATATATGAATACTCCTTCAACACGGCTCCTGCTCTGGACTATCAATGACTGGGTAAGCACACAGTGGTGGTGTGTATGGGCATTTTAGTGCTGCCAAGTTATAATTGTTATCTGGAGTAGGAGTGGTGATGGAGGACTAGTTGGTGTTACAAATTATTCAACTAATAATATTTAATATTTACCGTATTGAATGGAGGTTCCAGTTTTTGATATTAAGATATGTTGTAAAATTTATAAAATTTGATTATTTACAAATTGAATTACAAATTACAAATTAAAAATTGTATTTGTTTTACCTCAGTAACTAATTTTTAAATTTTGCTTAGTTCAGAGATAGATAGAGACATTAAGGTGGGTCCATCCTTCTCAAATTTAGCGCCACTGCGCAGG
>NW_018456446.1:0-431 GCF_002113885.1 Mizuhopecten yessoensis
ATGACATATACGTACTGTATAAAGCCATCACATGACATATACATTCTGTATAAAGCCAACACATGACACATACGTCAGGTATAAAGCCAACACATGACATATACGTCATGTATAAAGCCAACACATGACATATACGTCATGTATAAAGCCAANTTACGTCAGGTATAAAGCCAACACATAACATATAAAGCCAACACATGACATATACGTCCTTTAAAAATCCAACACATGACATATACATCCTGTAAAAATCCAACACATGACATATACATCCTGTATAAAGCCAACACATGACATATACATCCTGTATAAAACCAACACATGACATGTACAACATGTGTAAAACCAACACATGACATATACATCATGTATAAAGCCAAAACATGACATATACGTCTATGTAACCTTGACCTCCTGGTGCTATAGCCTCT
>NW_018456447.1:0-431 GCF_002113885.1 Mizuhopecten yessoensis
ACTATGTACAATAAAGTACACTTACAGACACTACCAACAATGACTTTATAAAATAAAGTACACTTACAGACAATACCATCAATGACTGTGTACAATTAGGTACAATTAGAGACAATACCAATAATGACTGGTTACAATAAAGTCCACTTAGACACACTCCCAAAAATGAATGGGTACAATAAAGTAGACTTCCAGACACCGCCAACAATGAATTGGTACAATAAAGTACACTTACAGACACTGCCAACAATGACTGTGATACCATCAATGACTGTGTACAATTAGGTACAATTAGAGACAATACCAACAATGACTGGTTACAATAAAGTCCACTTAGAGACACTACCAAAAATGAATGGGTACAATAAAGTACACTTCCAGACACCGCCAACAATGAATTGGTACAATAAAGTACACTTACAGACACTGCC
>NW_018456448.1:0-431 GCF_002113885.1 Mizuhopecten yessoensis
CGCATGTAACGACTCATTGGGTGTAATGGTGACCAAGGAAGACATAAGTAGATCCCACAGGGTACCAGCTGGGCCCTATTCCGATCATCGCCCTGCACGCGACATCATCGTGCGATTTATATCGTACCGCACGCGAGCGGAGATATATCAGGCAAGATCTGCCGTGTTCGGTTTAAGGAGGGAATCTGACTCATCCGAATCCATTTCATCATCAGTCCCACCGCCATTCTATGTTAAAGGTTTTGTAAAAGCACAATGGCTTCCAAAGTTCCCAAAATGCAGATTGCAATAACTTCATTGTAACGTAAAGGAAAGTAGGAAAATTTTGACACTATATGCTCTTTATATACATTAATTAGATTTCGTTGACACAAATAAAAATGTTGCGCACTTTCTATGTTTTGGGTCAAAATGAGTCGTTTTCGAAATGT
>NW_018456449.1:0-431 GCF_002113885.1 Mizuhopecten yessoensis
TCAATTCAGCTACGCTTTGTTAACACTTGGCATCGAATGAATGTTGTTCGTTAACATGAGTTTAACATAGAGATACTCAATCTCTTTTTATTACAACATTTCAATCTACCTGTTTTCATATGATATGAGGCTAAATGTATTGTTGAGTACGCAAAAACCTACCAAAGTCCTTCCAATTCACGTACAGATATAGCGATGAGCATTGTCTTTAAATAGCAACAAGCAATCAAGTCGTATTACCTCTGCCGGTTTCGTAGATCGTTACTTTAACAATAACTGATGGTGGCGGCTTACATTCTAGCTGTATCATAAGCAGGACGATTTTAACCTCCGCATTNACAACATCCATGTATCCTCGACTTACAGTATTTACCTATCGCAATTGTTTTTGTATTCTAGAGCTTGCTTCAAATATCGTGACTTCGGTGGTA
>NW_018456450.1:0-431 GCF_002113885.1 Mizuhopecten yessoensis
TGACCTTTGGCCATGGAAGGTTTCTGCAAAATTTCACTGAAATTGATTTAGGGGTTTTGGAGAAGAAGTCGAAGATGTCAATTGTTAACGGACGCACGCCGGACGCCGCCGGACAAAAGGCGATCGCAATAGGTCACTTGAGACTTTGTCTCAGGTGACTTAATAAAAATGTAAAATTATGAATATTGATTATGACACTCTCCATCCTATGCAAGTAAATTAAGGATTTAAAAAAATTGCATATTTATAAAAACCCTTTCTGATCTCATTTAGAATAAAAATGTAAAATTATGTCAATGGTCCTTACTTATTTTTTGGTAAAAGGCATTTACAAATTGCTAAGTCATTTCGTATTTTTTCAAGGAAAAGAAAATGTATTATAATCCAAATAACAAATCAAAATAAAACCAAAGTTAGTAGCGTCATTATCA
>NW_018456451.1:0-431 GCF_002113885.1 Mizuhopecten yessoensis
TTCTTGTCTTTCTATCCATATTTGGGCTGTCTTTTCTGGTGTTATTCTGGCATTTCTCTTTGGGATAACTTGATAACAGGCCGATTACGTGATAAATAAATATATATCTTTGTGAAAGGAAATAAATAGTAGACACCTAGGATAAGGCTGTTAATTACCATAGTGGTAAATATGTATTGTTTATACATTCATTTGTATGCAACTACAATGTAAATCTTGTATCAATGCATGTCAATAATTAAAAATGACACTCGTAAATTTATCACCGAGACCAATCTTAAAAGCTTATCATCATTGAAATACAGACAAACTTCGCTATCTTGAACTTTGATATCTGGAAGAATAAAAATTCAGTTATGACAGTAAAATTTTGATACAAAATATATTTGGTTACCTCGAATACTCTGGATATCTCAAAGTTTTTTCATTAC
>NW_018456452.1:0-431 GCF_002113885.1 Mizuhopecten yessoensis
AGTTCTGGCTGTTCCTTTTTTTTATGGTTTTCTGTCCGATACTAACATCAAAGATATTAAATTTATAAAATGTGTAGAAACCTTTTTTTGAAGTTCATCGTAACGTAAATATACAAATTGAATGGAATTTTTTTCATGTACATTGCGGCAATGAATAGCAGTAGCTGATCTACATATCCTGTGCGGCGCGTTAGCGCTCCTCATAAGATATGTAGATCAGCTACTGCTATTCATTGCCGCAATGTACATGAAAAAAATCTATTCCATNCATCCCTACATACATTAATTAAATCACATATTTAGGGAATAATGATGTATTGGTAGTTTAGATACAACAGTCAGCGTTACATACCTTTATGGGAGGTTTCCTCGTGATGTGAGAGACAAGGAAGTTCATGGCGATGTCCTCACAGTTAATGAACTCATCTACT
>NW_018456453.1:0-431 GCF_002113885.1 Mizuhopecten yessoensis
ATTTTATTTGTATTATTTTCTACAAAGCCCCTAATTAACTTAGTTGTTGGCAATGGTAACTTCGACTTCAACTCCTGGTTCAATGGAGATGGAAGTAATCTTCTTAACGATTTCACTTGGGGAGTGAAGATCGATAAGTCTCTTGTGAATTCTCATTTCGTAACGATCCCAGGTCTTAGAACCTTCACCACATGGGGTCTTTCTGGTGGTAATACGAAGAACCTTAGTTGGGAGACGGACTGGACCCTTAACCTTAAGGTTGGATTCCTTGGAACGAGTGATAAGGTCAGAGCAAACCTTTTCAAGAGACTTAACGTTTCTGGAAGTTAAAGTGATTCTGATTCTGTGAATCTTTTCTTCAACACCCTTCTTATCTTGTGCGACGTAAGACATTTTGAATTTTAATGTTTCAGCGGTGACACTAAGTTACA
>NW_018456454.1:0-431 GCF_002113885.1 Mizuhopecten yessoensis
CAAAGATAAATGGGCAGGACAATTTCCGACTAATACTGTGATAAAGGACCTTATCCAGCTAAGGGAAAGTTCGAATGAACCATTGTACTGCAAACCCTGCCAAACAAAAGGTAACCTGAACAACCCAGCCAGTTTTTGGTGCAAGAAAATGAACGAGAACTTTTGCGACACTTGTAAAGTTCACCTTCATGATATCATACATAATGATTGTGATATACTGAATGTCACCGGAAACCATAATCAACGACCTAACAATGAAACGCCTGTCCCTCGATGTTATCAACACGGCGAGAAAATGGTCAGGTATTGTGAGGATCACCAGCTTCTGTGCTGCAACGAATGTGGGTTCGGAGACCATAGGAGATGTGAAAAAGTGTCAAAGGTGGCGGAATATTGTCAGAAGGTAAAAGCAGGATCGCAGCTAGAAGACA
>NW_018456455.1:0-431 GCF_002113885.1 Mizuhopecten yessoensis
CCTGTCAGGAATGGCCCACAGGGTCCGGCCCGCCCCTCCCGCCGCACACAACTAGTAATAATATTGATCTTGTTAGAATTTCAGTTGCTGGATACGTATATCCTAATACTTGTAATATTCAAATACTTGTACATGTACTATATACATATCCAGTGACTGAAAGTCTAACAAATAGGATATTATTACGTGATCAATAATATAACTACATTGTACTTGCATGCTCCTGAGAATGGCCAGTATGTGTTTATAGGGTGGCAACTGTGACTCATTTTTCAAAAAGGCAACTTGAATACACATTTTCGTTTAGTTCCAGCGTTAGCCCACACACACAAATGTTTCATTGGTCATACTCATTGAAAGTAGTATCTACTACATACATACTGTATGTTTTGTCAAATTAATTATCAAAACATCTTTTTTTGTATTCAAAT
>NW_018456456.1:0-431 GCF_002113885.1 Mizuhopecten yessoensis
ATATGACAGGGAAGCTTCTTTTATCAAAGATTTCAGTGCCTATCATTTAGTTTTTAGATATATATAATATATTCATACCAAGCAACTATATTGTCATTATGGATTAAAACTAAGTAAATCAACTTTTTTTCTCGCTCTCTCCTCATTTTGTATGATTGTTTTTCTCTTCATTTTTTTTTATTTGTTTTTCCATTTACTGATATATTATCATGGCTTTCGTCGGGAAACTCTCTTCCTCTCTTCTTGCTCTGATGTCTTTATTATCTATGTCTTTCTTTTTCTCAATCAGTTTCTGCTTTTTAACCAAACTTTCCCCCCTGTCCCCTTTTCAATTAATTCCAGTCAATTTATTGTAGATTGACTTTTCTAGGCGTATGTTTTGCAAATTATATATGTGAATCAAATTTTAAGTTAAAGATAAACTGGTTATT
>NW_018456457.1:0-431 GCF_002113885.1 Mizuhopecten yessoensis
TTGATATGCCCTTATTGTATACTTCTTAGTACATTATACATATATTATTTCTTAGCAGTGGAAGATATCTCTCTTAACTTTTTTGGTTAGTTTTTTTTACCCGAGACTAATCAAATAGTTAGCCGCGTGCCTTCAATTTTGCTACGACATAAACCAGGGGTGCCGAGAGCTTAGGTGATGCCCTGGAATACGTCAAAGTAAAATTGAAGGCATGCGGCAAACTATTTGATTGGGCTCAGGTAAAGATAAAAACTGACCAATCGTTAGACTGATACCTGTCCTTTGAAGATTTCAGAGGAGCGACACCCAACTTCAAAGCAACTTAATTTTACCGGTATGCGACCGACAGATTCTTTTGACGTACATCAAATGCACAAGGTGGTGCGCACTGAGCATTGGATTTTGCTATGACATATTCCAGAGGTGCAGAG
>NW_018456458.1:0-431 GCF_002113885.1 Mizuhopecten yessoensis
TATTGAACAATACTTTTCGCGTTGTTGCAGAATAGTACAAACCAATTAAGTATCTAAGTAGATTTTTTACAATTTGATTGGTTGTATTTGTGCTTTATGTTCCATGTAAAGCTTTTGTCATTGAAGGACGTACCAGGACTAAGAGGTGGAGAAAAACCGGAGGGCCCTGAAAAAACGACCAACCTGTGGCCAGTACCTGGCGACTGCCTCACTTAGCAAAATTTGTTCAATGTGACCACAAATAGTTCAACTTCATTTCGATGAATATTGACTATGTAGAAATTGTTTTCAGACTCAAATATATCGACGATGTACTTCTTAGATATCAAGATATTTATTATCCACTTCGATCCTATATCATATATACTCTCCTGGACATCAAATCAAGACTCTTTTACAGTATGCTGTACAATTTTTCGATCGAGAGCTTT
>NW_018456459.1:0-431 GCF_002113885.1 Mizuhopecten yessoensis
TGTAAGGATTGGAGTTCTGACCTGACATGCATAAGGATTAAATTTCATCACCTACCTATGACCTTACCTGTACATCATATTTATTGGCTTTAGGTCCTCCACCTGACTTTCTCGTTTCCTTGCAGTATGTTAACAAGAGGTCAATGGCCTTGTCCGACTTCTTCAAGTTAAGGTAACACTGGGCTTCTCTGGAAAGATCAATTGTAATCATCAATATTCTACAAATTAAACATTGATGTAACTATATAGAAATGTCTCATGCAGTTTCTGCCATTATTTTTACATCAATCATATGATTTAAAAAAATAAGTGTATTCAATAGATTTCTTTCCAAAAATTGCAGACAGCAAAGAGGTCTATCCAAGAATAAGTCCAATCCTAGTGTTAGATATTCAGTTCTATCCCAGTAGTATAAGAAATCAAGTTCTGTC
>NW_018456460.1:0-431 GCF_002113885.1 Mizuhopecten yessoensis
TGCTTCCAATGGTATCATTTATAATGCCACCTCACTTGAATGCTACATCTCATATACTGCAACATCTTTGCAATGCAGTGGAACGTTTATATTAAGTTGGCCTTGTTACACATGTACTTGTCCATACTCAACGTACAAAAGAGGTATTTAAGAGGCTTCAATGGCGCACGGGTGGCGCAGTGGATAGGGCGCACTCCTTTCAAAAGAACGTCTAGGATAAAATGATCTGCCTGACTGCATGTAAAATTAAGTAAACTTTAGATTTCATATATCGCTTCTTTAGACATACACTTGAACTTCTTACGACTAATTCCATTGGAAAACCGATGCTTTATTTTCACTTATTGTTCGATTAAATCCTCGACCCCTGTGGATGGATTGTCATTTTAAAATAGAACAGAATCAATATGGAAAACTGCACCTATACCATA
>NW_018456461.1:0-431 GCF_002113885.1 Mizuhopecten yessoensis
TTTTTTATATTATATGTTGTCTTCTGCAGGTCTCTATTCAATTAGAATAAGTAACAATGACTGCTGCTGCAGGTATACATGTACAGTGTAAGTCAGATTTGTGTTTTTTTAACTATGCAGGCTGAGCCAACCTACATGTATTACTATCTTTCTTTGGTGGTTACATAGTTCCACACAGGAACTTTCTACTCAAATTTGGCAGTCTGATCTCTCTTTCTCTCTTAGTGCTCTTTGCCCATTTGTTTTGTCTCTCTATGTGTGAAAGTGCGTGATAATTGAATGTGTCCTAGTGATTGTATAAAATCATCATCAGATGATGATGATGAGGATGAGGATGATGATAATTTCAATAGTCGATATGTGTGAAGGTGTGGATGTGTGTTGATATGATGTTCTGTATAATGTACATGTTTTGAAAATCTTGAAAAAAA
>NW_018456462.1:0-431 GCF_002113885.1 Mizuhopecten yessoensis
CGTCTATATAACGTTAAATTCTACCTTTTAATGTGCGACCAAAATATTTGTATTATGTGTGTGCGTCTACTGCATACTAGCCTCTCGGTATTTTCATGTAAAATTCTACTTGGCCAGAGCGGGATTCGAACCCGAGTCCTCCGAATCTAGGCGGACGCTGCAAATAAATTTACTACTTTCTGCCCATGCATGCCATGCTCTCTAGACATGGACATGCTAAAATTAATAAACACTTTCTTCGCCATACCATGACGATGTTCACTTGCCTAAAATGATACAGCTATGACCTTGATGTTATCAAAAATACCAGGAAGAGTAGCATCTGCTCCGGATGAAATAACGTTTCCTGTCTCACAAGAAGCAAAAATAATGTATGTCATGAAATTATGATAATGCTGTAAGTTATGTTGCTAAATTAGAGTATTTGATAA
>NW_018456463.1:0-431 GCF_002113885.1 Mizuhopecten yessoensis
GAACAAGCAACAAGACAATGGGTTTTGGATAATGCTAATTAGGTTTCCACTGTATATGCATCAAATGGGAATGCCTTATAAGGATGGTCAAATAGGCTAAACACTAACTACAATAGGCAATCAACTAAAGTTTACCTGGGAAATATTATAGCAGCATTATCCATATTTCAGATAAAAATCCCTTTCCAAATTCAAAGTTAACAAATTTAAGTTGAGTCAAAACAGGATGAAACAATCAATATCCACTTATTACAGCAACCAGTGCAAATACTAAGGTTGGTGGAATCTGTGTGGAATGGTGGGAGATAGTCATGTGATCTATGATCAAGTCTGCAGTCATTCACAAGTTATGTCACTTGTCTTCAGATTTCTATCCTCTACCAAAGCTTGACCATAGGGTGGAGACTAAGCCTACATGATGCTTCTGTGGG
>NW_018456464.1:0-431 GCF_002113885.1 Mizuhopecten yessoensis
ACAGATTAAGGACAAGAAAAAAGTTTGTGTGTGTGTAAAATGGATGGGGTGTGGGGAAGACAAGTTTTCGATAGTCCCGGGTTATTAATGTAAACATGAGGAGATATCTATACACACACAGGTCGCTGATTTAATCTCGTCAGTAGTCACGAGAGAAAAATGAGAGATAGCTAACATATGAAACTAGTTTGTGTTTAAAACTTATATTAGTTGACCAGGTTTGATCTGATTAGCCGAAACGAAATGAAAGCTGACAGTGCTTTTATCATTTTGACCCATTGAATTCCATATCAGTGGTGTCATATCACACGCTTGTCCCAAGCTCAAGTGCAGATTACCTTTCATGACCCCTATTTCCTATCGTAACAGATAATGTTTGTTGTTTAAGTGTACTTTATAGTCGAAAAATAACTATACAAACATACAATGGG
>NW_018456465.1:0-431 GCF_002113885.1 Mizuhopecten yessoensis
ACACAGGCGTTTAGTGTTATTTACCTGTACACAAATTTCACACCTTAGTACGCTAAGGGAGTGGATCGAGATGATTTTCATCATTTAACCAAGGTGTTTAATTATAACGACGTTGTGTATGCTACATTTATAGGGAGAAACAAAAATGTTTTAATCTCATAATTCATTTTTTGTCTTTTTAGTGTCTCATTAGTCGATTAACTTTCGCTGGATATTGATATAATTTTATGTACATTTTTTTGGACCGTATAGAGGTAACACAGTATATGACTTTTAAGGACTGGTCACGAACGGAAGTTGTGCTGTTCAATGACGACATGATTGTTTAGGTTTTTACTGTAGAGCAGAGACATGAAGTAAACTCATTGAAAACTGACTTTCCATTAAAAATATCTTTGATCGACAACATTGAGACTATTTCTGTTTAATTT
>NW_018456466.1:0-431 GCF_002113885.1 Mizuhopecten yessoensis
CCCCCCCCCCCCCCCCCCCCCCCAATTAAATGTTCATCTACCCCAAAATATTCTGATCTACTCTTAAGAAATACCAATCTATCATATATCACCTATCTACCTCCATGAAATTTTAAGCTATCCCAATTATACACCTATCTGACCTCATGAAATACTAATATATCCCCATAAAATAGTTAATATCCAGTCCCAAAAGGAACTTATCTACCCCATATCCATGACATTAATATACTTATTTACACCAAATAAAATAATTATCCATGCCATTAAAATCATTATTTATACCCATAAAACACTTATCCAATTCTAGAAAATACTGAAGATATCCCACTTAAATACTTATCCAACACAAGAAAATATTTATGTTTCCCATTAAAATACCTATAAACCCCCGTAAAATATTTACATATCCCCATAAAAATTTTAGCTTA
>NW_018456467.1:0-431 GCF_002113885.1 Mizuhopecten yessoensis
CCTCAGCCGTGTACAAACACAGAAATGGGCCCGCCAATCTGTACCGACCTTTACGTCACCTTTATGACACCTTGCATATCGTCGGCCAGAAGTTCGCCCCTATCTGTGTCTACCATCAGCTAAACTTTCTCGTGTATTGTAACAGTTATGACCTCATTGCCACAATATCATCGTACAGATGACTTCACTTTAATGTATTTCTTTTACAAAGTTTAAACTTTTCATCCGGTAAAGTAGCGCGGCTGTTCACACACGATTAACCCCTGGCCCAGACGTGTACAGATTCACTCCAATGGCCCCAGACTGTTTACTAGCTCGGTAAATTAATAAACTCCACGCATTAACCCCTCCAATCCAGTGTGATAAATACATACTGCTCCAATTCCTCCCTATTTGACTGATATCTGTGTTTTTAAAGGACCTGTAAACCC
>NW_018456468.1:0-431 GCF_002113885.1 Mizuhopecten yessoensis
ACAAGAAAGTTGCTTTGAGCACAGAATCCATGCTTGAGAACGGTGACAAAATTACGGAGAAATAGTGACAGAAAATACAACTTTCCCTGCATTAATCCTTTATGTCTACTAACCATTGTTAAACGTTGGTCACCGGAGACAAGAAGTAAAACGATCAAATTAAATTTTTAATAATTAAAATGTGATATGAAACTATCCTACTCAATGAGAAAATAGTTTGACGTGTCGCCTTTTTGGCCAATGACTCTAACATGGAACATATGAATATTCATTTAAGGGCTTTTAGTTCATGGATAAGTATGCATTGTTTTGTTTGGTTTGGTTCTTTGGGAAAGAAGGCTTTAATTTTCAAATAATGATACAACGTGATCACTTCGGCGCCCGAGCGGAGCTCTTTAATGGTAACACATGCGTGCGTAAACAGAGTTGCT
>NW_018456469.1:0-431 GCF_002113885.1 Mizuhopecten yessoensis
CGCAAGATATTTATTTTTTGTCACCTATATTTTCTTTTCGTTGTCATAAGCGTGTTGCTTTGGCACTCGGAATTTTATTGATTCATGTAATGGGCGTTTTTGTTTGTTTTAGTATTATTGTTAGAAATTTACTCAGTTTTTTTGTATTTTGTTCATCAATATTGACATAATTATTTTCATGTGTTATATTTCTAATAAACCATTGTTGCAGCAAATGATATATATTTTGTTTCATTTTGTTCAACTGATTTTGATTTTTTTTTAAATCGAAATTTCATTATTTACCAAAAAGTCTGAAGAAACTACCGCAAGGTATGGGTTATTGTTAAGAAAGTGTTTGCTTATGCCATAGCGATGCCGTAGAAAAAAATCCAATGCCTCATTACACAGGTCTCGCACAAAGCTCAAAAGGAGTATATAACCTCAAGTGA
>NW_018456470.1:0-431 GCF_002113885.1 Mizuhopecten yessoensis
ATTTAAATGAAAATAGTTCATTTCACTAACAAATGATTCAAACTTCTTTTTGATCTGTAAACAATCGCAGAAACGATACAATTCCAAACTTAATCTGAATCTAACTGTTGATTGTCATAGTGATCACGAAAATTACTGAAACTGATTCCCTTTTTAATACCAAAGGGAGATAATCTGCTAAAGTGCCGCCATCCTAGCTAACACATCGCTTGTGGTAATTATAAAGCAACTGCATACTTACCAACCTTTCAATTTTAATTTAAACCGCTTTTAACACCTGAAAACTTCCAAGAAGTACTTAAGATTACCCTATGTGAGAAATTAGTAATACAAAATAACATAGTTTGAGCAGTTTTATACAATGATTTGATTAAATTTGAGCAAAATGCCAGATAAAGGAAGTTTTGCTGAAATCAAAAGTCAAAAACGAG
>NW_018456471.1:0-431 GCF_002113885.1 Mizuhopecten yessoensis
ACATTATAACAAATGTAAGAATTGTAAAATCAAGATGGTAGAATAGCTTTCTTTTAAACAAAATTGTCTTCTAGCACTGCTACTCATTCTATCTATTCAAAATTCTATCACTCTACCACATACAAAGACAAATCCGGAAGGACTTTAATCTAACTTCTCAGAAAATAGGTACAACAGCAATGGGTGTACGTAAAGGTGGTCATTTGTACAGGTATTACCATAATTTTGATATCATATTTTAAAATAAGTCAGCATTTTCCATGAAGAGGCGCTAGGTGGGTTTATACAGTAAAATAATATATTGCAGGAAGTGTATAAAGGGAAATACAAGGTGATAAAAAGAAAGGATAGGAAACGAGGGTGTTATATCAAAATTTAAAGTATCTCAAGGTTTGTTATTACATGTAAAATGTGATAAATACATATACAGG
>NW_018456472.1:0-431 GCF_002113885.1 Mizuhopecten yessoensis
GCAATTGGACAAAATCCTGTCATTCCTACAGGAAAAGGAGAATTTTGAAGAATTTGCTATATTTCCACTATAAGGCCCCACCTCTGCCCCCAGGGCAGGGGGTCAGACCCACCGTTGATACACAATTATTTCCCCTTCACCAAAGGATGCTTAAGACCAAATATGGACATAATCATGTGATTCCTACAGAAGAAGGATTTTAAAGGTATTTTTCTATTTTCCCTTTTTGGCCCCGTCCCTCTGTCCCAGGGGGTTAAAACTCACAGTTTATGCAAAATTGGTTTCCCTTAACCCAAAGGTGCTTCGTACCAAATTTGGACAAAATCCTGTCATTCCTATAAAAAAATTATTTTGAAGAATTTGTTATGTTTCCCCTATTGGGCCTCACCCCTCTGCCCCAGAGGGTCAGACCCAATGTTTATACAAAATAC
>NW_018456473.1:0-431 GCF_002113885.1 Mizuhopecten yessoensis
TGTACGCAAGTAAACAGTTGAATCTGAATTTGCATACATTGTAACAAAAATATGGTCAAATGTAGAAATTATATTCACACTTACTGTCACAGATTTTGTATGGGTCGCCGTAGAATCCATCATTACAAGCACATTTTTGGGAGGGGATATCGCATCTGGCATTGATTTTACAATGACCGTGACATGGTGCTGTGAACATGAAAAGGCCGTAACAGGCAATCATTTTATTTGATGAAATGAAAGCAACATAACGCTTCTGATCATATTTCTGTGATATATTTAGCATAACTGAATGTCACCCTAAATAAATTAGCAATAGTTTACACATGCAACAAAATAACTAAAATTTCTAAAACAAAATACAAAATTATATCTTTTTTAATATGATACCTTAACAACAATTCAAAACTGCGAGACAAGAAAACATTACC
>NW_018456474.1:0-431 GCF_002113885.1 Mizuhopecten yessoensis
AGCTCAAAATTATAAACTGAAGTGTAGCAATCTATATTTATGCAGGATATTATTAAGCAAACCAACATATGCTTTTGAAATGTTACATTTATCACTATAAGATTTTGGGTTACGCGGCTTATTGTGATAGGCCGAGAATAACTTCTGTCAGTGCTGCTTATTTGGTTCTATCAATAAATTAGAATGATGGCATATCAATAATTAAAACCTGCGTGAAACAAAAAGTAAATAGTCTTGTTGTAATTATACACAGGATCGTAACAGGTTATTACGGTGTTAATATATATAGTCATTCAGCTTCACACAGTAAACTATAAATTGTTTTTGTCTGTCTTCATACTGACTTATAAACTTACACCTTGCGAACACAAATTTTCCACTAGACGTTGGTAAATATCCCCATTTACTACACATTTTTATTACGCAAGTTG
>NW_018456475.1:0-431 GCF_002113885.1 Mizuhopecten yessoensis
TTCATAGAAAAATGTACATTTTATATATGATTATAATGATTGGTCAAGATTATTATAAATTTATTTTTTTATTCATTTATTCTTAATTTATTATTTTACCTTTCATAAGTGATTTTGGTATGAAATACGACGCTTATTTACAGAGACATCAAAACGTCAAGACCGTTTAAAATGGAACCTCGAAATAATTAAACCTTAAATAGATACCGATAAATACTAATTAGTTAAATGTCGCTTACCTGTTATCAGGTTAATAAAGTCATATCACTGACTTTCATACAGTCTAGCAAACAGGGTGCTCCAACAAATCAAGGTATACACACGTGTCTGGTACAATCCGAACTCTCCTATCTTTGTCAAAATGTTGTCCATTTTGATTTTTATTAACTCGTTATAGCGTTGAGAACAGTATCATATGTAACACCACAGAC
>NW_018456476.1:0-431 GCF_002113885.1 Mizuhopecten yessoensis
ATGAAAATGCTTGTTACAAGCAAGATTGAATTATTGAAATTAAACTTCAGTCAGTAAGACATTTTCTTAAAAGATGTGGATGTCCTAACTCTAAGGAATTGTGGCCACCTGTAAAGCCCTCCATCTCCAACAAATGTAAACATGACTTAAATACAGTTTTAAAAGAAAATGACAGCATCATTACCACTCAGAGAGATGTTTGTACAGTCTTTAACGATTGTTTTTGTAATGTGACCAAAAATATAGGTACAGAGGTGTACGGAATCTTTAACCACTCCTCTCACCCTAGCATACAGAATATCCCAAATGAAAGTTTAACGAACCATATATTTCACTTTCAAAACTGTACTTCCAAATACTGTTAAAGATGTGATAAGTAAGCAGGCTACAAAGAAATATGTCGGTGTTGATGGTATCTCTGCAAAAATGTT
>NW_018456477.1:0-431 GCF_002113885.1 Mizuhopecten yessoensis
TTCAAGAATTAGAATTAATGAGAATGTCAAAGGTATCTATTTTACAATCACAACATGCAGATGACAAATCAATTATCTTAGACGGTACAATACTATCTCTGAAAGAAACATTTAATGAACTGTATAGCTTTGCAAAAATATATGGTTATAAGTTATTTAAGGCAAAACACTAGTTGTCTGGATATGCAGTAAAAATATGGTAAAATAGTACCCATTTCAGATTTGAATTTACAAGGGGGAAATATAAACTTTACTGTTTTAAGCATAGAGTTTAATGTATATCTACAGGAAATTTCCAAAATTAACTATGATAAGAAAAAGTAAAACTTAAGTCATTAATTAAGACATGGAACAGAAGGATTTAAACATCTATATGGAAAAATACAAATTATTAAGTCACTTCTTATATCATAGTTTAATCATCTATTTAT
>NW_018456478.1:0-431 GCF_002113885.1 Mizuhopecten yessoensis
TCACATGTAGGTTTCCAATGGTCAATCATGATACCCGATTCATTTCGAAGGCCACCAAGAAATACTTAACAGATCTTCATCAAATTTCAAACATTGATTTTTAGAAGTTTCAAGTTGTGCATGCTTCATTTTGAAGCTGATCAGAAGAGCTTATGCCATGGTGCACATTCAGTCCTCACTTTTCCTTCCATGTAAAAAAACCAAAAGGCCTCGGCCCAGTTGTTCAAAAGAAGATTAGCTTGAACAAGATATTGCTAATTTATAGTGTAATTTTACTCTACTTTAATATTTGTATTAAAAGATACACAAAGAATAAAATTTGTGCTAATTGCTGATTAAGTTAATCACCTTTTGAACAACTGGGCTCTGGTGCCGTGATATTAAGCTGGTAGATTTCTCCGATGGAGCCCAACAAAGTTTTCGAAAAAAAA
>NW_018456479.1:0-431 GCF_002113885.1 Mizuhopecten yessoensis
TGAGTAGACTGGAACAAGTGGAGTAAAGTATCTTGCTCAAAGATATACAACACAGTGCCGTACTGTGACTCAAACCGGCAATGATGTATGTTTGTATATATGTATATAAGATGGTGAATACATAATGGTAAGAACTTTGCACATGCATCAACTGGCCTTTTAAGTGAAATACTGTACTTGATTGGCAATAATTTGACAGATTCTATTTAGCTGCAGGTAGAAAGCTTGCTACCCTGACATGAGCCAAGGTTTGATATATACATGGTTCATAGCAGGTTGCAATTGACCATAATATAAACAGATCTTAATATTCCAGACAGTGACATATGGGTCTATGGGCTGATATCGTGAATGACCTTATATTAACTAGGATTTAACATATCCGTATTAGAATTGAAAAAAAAATAACTATGTATATATATATATATATA
>NW_018456480.1:0-431 GCF_002113885.1 Mizuhopecten yessoensis
GGTTAGTTATGTTGCAAGAGTGTATACCACATCAACTTATTATTTCCTCTTGGTTTTTTGTGGTGTGTGGGTGTCTCTCTGTGTGCATTCAATACATTCGAAATTAAATCGCGTTAAAGTCATAACATTGTGACCTAAGGTCAATAAAACTCTTTTCACTTCTGTTGACATTGTTGACAAGTCAATTATCCAAAGAATTTATTAAATGTTCGTGATAATTATTTGGGATTTGTGCGTGTGTGCATCTTCTACACTCGAAATTAAATTGCATCAAGAAATAAGCGTCATTATGATACACTTTGTTAACAAGATCATTATTCATAGAAATTAATCGATGTCAGTAATGATTTTGGTTAATTGAACATGTTGCCATTTTGACAAAATCTCATCACTTGTCAAGGCTGTATAAAATAGATGCGCATTAAATCTAT
>NW_018456481.1:0-431 GCF_002113885.1 Mizuhopecten yessoensis
CCTACGTACACTACCAGCCGTCCTACCACCATTTCCACGTACACTTCACACACCTTGCTCTCGATGCACCTGGGTTTGAGGCTGACCGTGCCCATCTGTTACAGGACATTGTAGAAAACATCACAATGAAATCAGACTACTACCAGAAAAAGGCCATCGTGTTCAAAGTTAGAGAAACTGATGGATTGTATTTAAAGTACAAAGAAACTGGATACTTTGATTAGTGCTTTGTAACAAGTAATGAATGATAAAAACACATTGTTGGTTTCTGTAACACTGGGTCATGCACCGTTTTCATTTCATAACTTCATTTCAACACCTGTCATGCATACACGTTTAACATTGACCACCTGTCATGTCCCTAGAAACCAAATACCTTACCGGGAGCCTTCGACAATATGGTTCCTGACATATTCCGGGGATGCAGAGAA
>NW_018456482.1:0-431 GCF_002113885.1 Mizuhopecten yessoensis
TATTCATTGCCACATTTTATTTCTGAAACTTACATGTAGATACAGTAATTTAATATTTTTTTAAAGACTAATCTTGTTGATATTTAAAAAAGGTATTATGCCCATTATCATCATTATGTTGGTATGATAATAGCTATACCATAACCTATCAATTTGGTATGCTCTAGTTGTTCTATTCGACTGTTATTTTAAACTTCTGAAAATGTTTGTGCTCGGAGTGTTTACCTGATTAAGCCCAAATATATCTTTGTGTCATACATGTATGTACCTTTCACGGGTAAATATATATCGTAAAAAGTGTGATATTGACTGTATATAGTGTCGTATAAAGAAACTTTAAAGTCGCTCTTTTCAAAGCTTTCGGGCTTAGCCCTTCGTCAGGGATCAAATGTCACCGGACCTCTATGTCACATCCATCTTGACAAACATGA
>NW_018456483.1:0-431 GCF_002113885.1 Mizuhopecten yessoensis
ATGTTGTAGTTCGTTACTGGTCCATTAACATTTTGTTATTTGTTAAAGGTCCTTTAACATGTTTTAGTTCGTTACTGGTTCATTAACATGTTTTAATTTGTTACCGGTTCACTTATAATTACATGTTGTTGATAGTTTCTCGTTCCCTATGAACATACTGAAGCTTTGACAGAATAAACGCCATTAGGGAGCTGAATAGACAACATGTTAAGTCATCAGATAAGTCTTGTAGAGTATAATCAAAATGTCAAATTATAATAGTTGAAATCAGTGGACAGAATTTAGTGGCATTAATTATCAGGTGCAAATATTAAAAGTATGTTACCTCAGCAATTTACCTAAAAGGAATGATGTTAATAAGAAATCTGTCACCGGAAAGTCATCGAACTTTTGTTAATCTAACTTACTCGATTGCATCATAGCAATTTTTT
>NW_018456484.1:0-431 GCF_002113885.1 Mizuhopecten yessoensis
ATATACACGATTAGGGATATACAAACACCAATTTATCACAATATAAAATAATAAAAATAAAAATGGATTAAAAATGTTAAGTCATTGCAAGTTTCCTAAGTATGAAGACAAATGATACCACCGCACAACTAAGTACTTGGGTCATGGTGTCCACCCGACAGTCCTGTACCCGACCGTCTGTGAATAGAAGTTTCAGTATTTTCAACCGCTTGTTATGAAACTTTCAATGAAAAAATATTTGTGTTTGAAGTTAGCTATAAGTATCTATTGAAAGTTTTATATTTAGTGTATTTAAAGATACTTGTTTTTGCCTTCTTGTCAGAATCAGAACCTCATTTCACTCTACAAATGTGAAGTGTGTTATTAATTTGCTTACATTGATTGCGTATCCCCCAGTATCAGCCGTGCTACTAAAGTGTCCCTTTCTGAGT
>NW_018456485.1:0-431 GCF_002113885.1 Mizuhopecten yessoensis
GACACATTTTAACCCTGAGACCTTGAACGTAGGTCAAGGTAATTTTCTTTTTAAACTTTGTCAGGCTCTATCCAAGGAAGCAACCAGCCAAATATAGAGATTCTATACCTTTTAGTTCTTTAGTAGAAGTCCTTTGAAATGTTTGACACGTTTGACCCCTGTGACTTTGAATGTAGGTCAAGGTCATTGTCATTCTCAAACTTTGTTTGGCTTCTACCAACGAAGTTTTCAGTTAAATATCATTAATAACTCTAGGCCTGGTTGTCTTTAGAAGAAGATGTTTAAAGGAATAGTTGACGGACGACGATGGACGGACGGATGACGGACGCCGCGCCATGACATGTGCTCACTTGCCTTTCGGGCAAAACCAGTCATATGGTTTTCCTGCTGTTTTAAATGTGACCTGAGTGTCTTTTTTTAAGTGTTTTTTT
>NW_018456486.1:0-431 GCF_002113885.1 Mizuhopecten yessoensis
ATGGTCCTCCGACATGGATTCATAGCAAACGTACCAATATGTAGACCTATACTACAATGTACATATACTACATAGATGATGTGTGACGTCATACAAAGTTTGTTTTTATTTTTAGATATATTCCTGATTAACCAAGTCTTTGCCTAACCAACTAGGAGGACGTGACATTATTTGGATTTGACCTAGATTTGTATGTCGTGTTTCGTCGATCAAGCAAAATACGCTTACCTTTCCGGAACACCTGGTCTAATTTTTTACACATGTTTTGCTATACGTTTAGGATGTGTCATGCCTTCTTATCACCAGTTGTATCGCTTGTCACTTCGTTTACATATAGAACCTAGTGTTGTCAATCTCAGACCCTCCCAATATGAAAGACTCACTAACCCCGTTATTTCTAACTTTGTTTCCATCATTTGGACCCGTT
Source organism: Mizuhopecten yessoensis (assembly GCF_002113885.1). Taxonomy (NCBI): domain Eukaryota; kingdom Metazoa; phylum Mollusca; class Bivalvia; order Pectinida; family Pectinidae; genus Mizuhopecten; species Mizuhopecten yessoensis. The sequence continues at coordinate 428 of NW_018456486.1, forward strand.
CCAG
>NW_018456487.1:0-431 GCF_002113885.1 Mizuhopecten yessoensis
TTATTGTTTTTATCTCTCTAAAATCATTTCTAACAACCATTTTTATATTCTGAATTTTTGTGACCAGTTTACCTGTGTATATTTTTTTCTTTTAAGTACCAGCCTGCCAGCCCAGCGACACAAGCATCAAACACTCGAACCCCCTCCCCCATCAATCTCCCTACTATGATCGCTGTCAACTAAATTTTCATTGGCTGGTTTGTGAACTTCGTATTGGAACAGTAATTAAGTCAAATGATGTAGTGATACATATATACGCGAAAGCAGAGTCTCCCTCCAACGTGTGTATTTATTTATGGAAACACTTGAAGCCGAAATTGGTTAGCTGCTCTTGGTAGTGCCTGTCATTGAACGATGATCTACATATATGTACATCAAAGACGGCCATTATTTAGGGGATAGTAAGTTGTTTTGAGTGGCTATACTGGCGA
>NW_018456488.1:0-431 GCF_002113885.1 Mizuhopecten yessoensis
ATTGCCACCTTAACTAATAAAATAGTATCAATAAAGCAAATAATGTTGCAAAACTATTAACACTTACTTCCGGGTACATTAGCTACTCTCCGTATCCGCGATAGTTTGCCGTCAGCTGTAAACATAGAACAAGCACATAGTTAATCGAATTTACTTATATTATATTTTGCATGATGAACAATCTGGGAATGTGACGTTTTATGTAGACATTGAGTATTAAGATTTCTAGTGTATCAATTACACGAATCATTTAAGAAAACAACAATAGATAACCAGTTCTTTTTGCGGCAATGCTAATTACGCCTACCGTAACTAACTTTCAAATCAGCAATTAAAAGAATTCAGATCAATATAAAACCTCTTTATATTAATTTAACATTAAATATTTACAGTTTCAAGTTTAATTGACTCAATAACCATTGTTGAGGTCA
>NW_018456489.1:0-431 GCF_002113885.1 Mizuhopecten yessoensis
CAATTTAATTTCAACTTAATTACGGATCCTAACAATTATCAAAAGGTTGATCGGTTTTGATAGCCTATCAGTCTTACCAGGTGCTTTTTGGAAATGTGGAAATATTATTTATATTATGGTTATTTGCAAAACCGACAAACATAGTCAAGACTTTTTTTAAATGTTTATTTGCTGCTTGATTCCGATCGCAACGTGAGCTTAATTACTGTCAATAAACTTTAAACATTACATCCCCTTGTTACAAAGAATCAGTTTTTTTAACTTTATCTTATTTGCACGTATTTTTATTTTTTTTTGCATTTTTTTCATTATGTTTATGTACTTAAGGACAGGAAACTTTTTTTCATATTTCGAAAATATTAGAACGGGAATCATTGGGTTGTCCCCGACAAAATGTGATATAACCAGGTTCTAGGTAGTGACCAGATTTC
>NW_018456490.1:0-431 GCF_002113885.1 Mizuhopecten yessoensis
TGTATAAGGTACTCGCATTAGCATAAACATACAGGTGTCGACATTTACATCAACGGAATGGATGCTGGTGGAATATAGATAGAACACAAGAGAATACCGAAGTGTAAAGAAAACCGTAGTTGCAACTGAAAATGGATAAATCTAGGGCAGAATATGACCAAATGGAAATATTTACAAGGAGGGTCATGAAAAAAATAACATAAATAGGAGTCAAATAATATTTTATTCATAATACCACAACTGTAATATGTGTGTGGTAGTTTCATACAACCAGAATGTAAATATACAACAGACCCCGAGAATAAAAAAAATTTAACAATATCGAAAATATCGAATGTTAAATTGATACATACATAACACGTTTATTACAGGTAAAATACACGTTAATTACTGGTAAAATACACGTTAATTACAGGTAAAATACACGTTAA
>NW_018456491.1:0-431 GCF_002113885.1 Mizuhopecten yessoensis
TTTTTTTCTAAAATTTGCAATTTACTAGCTGCTGCAATTCCTCTAATAATTTCCATTTAAGTATCGTTAAAATGAAGGGGACTTTTTTTTCAAATTGTGTTGAACATTGGAAATAATCAAAGGGGCATGATATTATTCATAATTCTAATTCAGTATGTCCTTAAACATCTATAATGTATCAGATCACACACACAATTATATATAAGGAACATAAGTGAGGGTCTGTATATATGTCATGCCCCTTCGCCCTTTACTCATGATAAGATAAATACAGTTGAGTCCGTGTTTGTCAAATTCACAGAGAAAACGTTCTTTATTACATTCTAACCAGTGAAATTAAAGCTGACATTATTGCTTGAAAACAACACATTCTTTGTTATTTTTGCACTAAATCGAACAATCAGAGAGCATGGCTTAGTGTTAAAATACCA
>NW_018456492.1:0-431 GCF_002113885.1 Mizuhopecten yessoensis
AGAAAAAAAATCACAAACAATTTGAAAATATCCGAATATAGAGGGACGAAGTGGATGCGAGACAGCTCGTCTGGATGGTGATATACCGGCTTCCTTTCTACAAAGGATGAAGCTTCATTAGCAATCAATGATGACTAATTGAACACAGGAGTAAAAGGCCAGGATAAGTTGGTGACGAGGAGACTTTCTGAAGAGGAAAGCGAAAGCTTGTATCACACAGTTTCAAAAAAGAATTCAAAGACATTCTACACACTGTATTTAAAAAAAGAATCCTTTAAAAAGAGAGAGAAAGAGAAGTGTTAAGGTTTATATCGCAACAGAAAGAAGTAAGCGTATAGTGTTGGAAAATGGCCTTAATCAGGAAATCACTGCTGCATGTTCTTTCTGGTAAAAAGGCCGACTCTCAATAGGGATAGAATGGCATTGGCGAC
>NW_018456493.1:0-431 GCF_002113885.1 Mizuhopecten yessoensis
AAATATACACTCTGTGTCATGAATCACTAGATCGAAAATTATATGAATCATAATCAAAAATGGAATCGACACACTATATAAACTTATATGTAGCATGAAAAGCTTGGAGAAGACACACTGTTTCATGAATCACAGGAAGATAATATTAAATATTTCATAATAAGAATGGAAACGACACAATGTATAATAAATCACAAATATGAAATATGAAATGTACCATAAAAAACCCTAGAAAAGACAAAAATGCAATAGACACATTGTGATATAAAACAATGAAACAGTTTTTGTGTTATAACACAAAATGGAATAGACACACTGCCTTATGATTAACAAGAATGAAGTATAATATGCAGTATATTCATCATAGAACCAAAAGGGAAGAAAGGACTCTCGTAAAAGAATGAAACATTATTTGTGTTATAATTAAAAAA
>NW_018456494.1:0-431 GCF_002113885.1 Mizuhopecten yessoensis
TGATTTCCACATCACATCTAAACAATAAAAAAAAGCTACCAGTATACCTATAATATAACTCAGGTGACTGCTACGGCCCTTGGGCCTCTTGTTTTTAAGAAGTACTAGAAGGATCGTTCTCAAATTTTATACGTAGGTTCCCCTTGGTCCCCCGTTGTACCTGTTCAATTTTGAGTGTGATTGGAAAACAAAATGGCCGACAGGCAGCCATCTTGAATTCTGATTGTTGAAGTTGTTATTGCTGTTTCTTGAGATTAATGTGGAATAACATTCTTAAAATTCACATGTATGTTCCCTTTAGTCTGTAGTTGTGCCTATTGAATTTTGAATCTGGTCTGGAAAACAAAATGGAAGTCATCTTGGATTTTGGCAGTTGAAGTTTGTTATAGCGATTTCTTGAGAAGTACTGGAAGAATCTTTCTCAAACTTAA
>NW_018456495.1:0-431 GCF_002113885.1 Mizuhopecten yessoensis
TTTTTACTTCGAGATGTTATACATGTACCAGTTTTTGTTTCCTTAGCTTACAACACTTGAAATTTACCTCAGCATTCGACGCTAGCATTTTATCCAATCATACGACAACTTGAACATACGTTATAGATCTGAGCATACAGTAGCCATATTTTACCTTAACATGCGACACCTCTGCTCTGCTAATCGTCTGGCGGCGTCAAACAAATCCAAGGTATCCTCTCGTCTGCTCCAAAGTCGCTCTGCTGCTGCAGAACCGCGAGGCCTGATAATATAAAAAGGTCAATGCATCTATTGTTTGATTATGACTTCCGTGTTTAAAATATTTTATGGGATTATACATAAAGCAAAACAAGGCAAAGTATAACGAGCAACACATAGTTCACCATCTTTGCACAAACGTATGTATCAAAAAATAAAGACACCGCCGGAAA
>NW_018456496.1:0-431 GCF_002113885.1 Mizuhopecten yessoensis
TGTAGCTTGAGATTCGACAACAGCGATAAACTAATTTAATGAGGCCTAGCGGCCTTCCTGAATCAATCTGCCGAGGTTTTATCATCGTTGTTATATGTTCAACCATAATAAACGAACACAGGTTGATATTTCCTTAATCGTATCATTCTGATCAATTTACAATACAAACTAATTTCTGGTTGAGTTGCTAGAGTTTTTCAAAGTTTCCTATCTTTTGTTTTCAGGATAATGTTTCTGTAACTTGCATAACTGAATCCCCCAAACTGTGATGCAAAGTTTTGGATGGACACATTTGAAACTTTTCTCGGGTCATTTCAAAATGAGAACAAATAACTTGTTTTAATTGGTGATTCAATTAAGGATTGGATTCTGTTTTGTTGAGGTTAATGGGGTATAAACCTCAATGGGTCTTGAGACAATTTTTATGAACT
>NW_018456497.1:0-431 GCF_002113885.1 Mizuhopecten yessoensis
AGAAAGTATTAAGTTTATGAATGAGGTCCTCGTCAACCCCAGCACTCGCCTTCTCCAACACCCTAGCACCCTCCTCTTCCACACTAGCACTCTCTTTCACCCCAGCACTCTCCTCTTCCAACACCCCAGCCCCCTTCTCCAACAGCAGTTTTTCTCCTTTGAATGATTTTAAAGAAATTCCTAGAATGCAAAAAAAGGAAGAATTAAAATAAAATACAAATAACAGAAATGAATTTTAAGGACTTTTCCAGGCAATAAATATAACCGGTACATGTACCGGTATACATGTAATCATAGTATAACTAACTATAAATCACTTTATCTATGGTGGGGTTTCAAAAGCTTCTGTGACAAAAAAATGAAATAATTTTAATTCTATGGAATTTCTAAACACAATCTGGAGTCATTGGATGATGTAGATGTTTTACTGG
>NW_018456498.1:0-431 GCF_002113885.1 Mizuhopecten yessoensis
ATGTGTCAAGTCGACCAACGATTATCAAAGACAAAGATGAATATAGACCGTTTGACATCCTTACACTTGCCTGGCAAAAACGCTTATACTCTCATAGAGGCTATACTCCATCAGTCAGAGGTTATTCCGATATCCGTATTGATCCGCATCAGAAAGCGACGTTTCAGCAATATTCACGCTGGACAGATATTCTCAATGCGTTGGTAATGGGAAACACTGAATCACTTAAGGATACTTTCTCTGTGTATGCTGACTTCCAGGAAGGGGAGCAACTGAGATCATATGTTCCAGCGTGTACATCAACGGTGAAAGACGTAAGTTCAGAAGTCAGAGATGGTGTGATCAAAAACCATTTCTGTGAGTTCAGCATGTCCTTCAACCATGCACAAATCGTTTCATTACAAATTGGTGCACAGTCCCAGAACGGCGTT
>NW_018456499.1:0-431 GCF_002113885.1 Mizuhopecten yessoensis
TTACATGTTAAGAAGTTAAATCCGTCAATTTATCTAGTACATTACTATATCAAGAATAGTCAAGTTCAGCAATACCTGTACATTATATCATATATCAAATTTAACCTTCAATTTCCATACAGAATCAGCACTACAGTCCGATAGTCAAGTGTCACACATTTTCATATTTTGAAGTGTACAGGATTCTTTATTATAAGAAATATTCCCCTCTAAACTTTCTGATTCCTGACGACTCAGTTTTGGAACACTATTACCATGTAAAAACGTATTTAAATTTACCTCACGAGGATCATTATCTGCAGATTATATTTTTTAATAAAACTGGTGTACTTCATTTTATCTTTCATCCTGTTCCCTAATTAGCCTTCCATTTGACTTTTCTATTACTGGTATAACTTTTATGACAAAACTTCTATTTTTCAAAATTTAAG
>NW_018456500.1:0-431 GCF_002113885.1 Mizuhopecten yessoensis
AACAAGGGACTAGGTCCCTTTGGGGGACATCATGAAGGCATCAGCCTGAATGCCTCATTGTTGACAACATTTATCTCGATATGATCCATTTTAAAAAGATAATGTACAGGTTAAATATATTTCAGTTACGTATGCAAGTTCCGATTTTAATTGAATCTTTGAACACGTGTGTATCAGGTGATTGAAATTCATTATGACTATAAAATCATTTTGGGACTTTTTAGACCTTACGTTTTCTGACTTGAGCAAGGCAACTAAAACCGAAACCGGGGAATTAGTAGTATGTATAATAATATTATATATTAATAGGTGATAGCTAAAATAGTTTATATTACAATTTGTTTCTTGGAAAAGAACCCATCAAATACCTTTTGAACTCATCACATACCTGTTACTAATACTGAAATATCTGTGTGAGCCAGGACACCTAT
>NW_018456501.1:0-431 GCF_002113885.1 Mizuhopecten yessoensis
ATGACCCAGGGGTTAAGTCTGCAAGGGTGGGGCAGGGGTGGAGCATCTTGGGCAAAAGAGATCCAATGTTGTATAAATGGAGGGTGTGAAACCCCAGGGGCCGGAGATTTGGGGCCCAATTGGGGAAATAGAGGTAGACATTTTAAATTTCCATTAAGTTCAAAAGTACTGTTTTGGGAAATAAACTTTAAAAATCTTCTTCTGGAGTTCTGAAAGGTCTAGGGTCTTGACATTTTATATACAGGATGTGTAGGTGATTCCTTTAATTTCATGGAGCTACCCTTAGTCAGTACTTATGGCCCAGACAGTGAATTTGACTTTTGAAATCAATGTGACCATGACCTTGGATGTTCTGACCCTAGAGTAGTATGCGACAAATCGCCTTATCATCCTACATTTATTCCTTAAATTTTATCAAGATATCTTCAGAG
>NW_018456502.1:0-431 GCF_002113885.1 Mizuhopecten yessoensis
CACACTAGGTTAAAACTATCTCGTAATCAAATCATGCACATATATAACAATCATTCAGTTATTGCTTAAGTATATTATCACATAATTTACTGTGTTATCCAGTGAATATACACATGTCATAATTGTTGGCGTATTAACCCATATAATATGACTTTTATGCCCTGTGATTGGTTGTAAGTTTGATTTGTTTCAATTTTGACTTCACGCTAGGAAAAGTACATGACGTCACAGACTTACGCGCTAGTGTCAAAATGGCGGCTTTTTACATTTGAAGGTTGCACGAAAATTGTCGTTTTACACAAATAAATGCTACAAATCTTTATCATATGATAAAAAGGATCTTACACTCGTTTTTTATATCATAGGAAATATATGAAACTCGTCACGAATTTTCATTTTAGCTCGCCAGAGGCTCGCTAAATTGAAAAAAT
>NW_018456503.1:0-431 GCF_002113885.1 Mizuhopecten yessoensis
CGTCACTCCGTGTTAGAACTATATATCGAGGCTTTAGAGGAAGTAAACGGACAACACATGTGCGTATTTACCTTGGTAACACACACATAAAGCTCAAGGAGGAAAGATATAACAAGCGTGAAATAGACATATCATTGGTCCTAGACCTCACGCTACCGGGCCCATCAGCCAAATGATCCGTGAACAACAAAGCGAATCCAAACTCGTGATAATTTGTCTTCATCAGCGTTATAAACATATCACCATTACTAAATGGGCATGTTTACAAGTGATATTTGCGCGCACCGTGTCGAATGAGAAACATCGGATTCCACCAGGGATGATGGCCTAACCGGCTTGTTTCAGCAGCTGGAACAGCGACGGCAGTGTCAGGATCTCTCGTTGACAGAATTACAACACCCCAACATTTCAAACACTTTCTTTGTCCCCTT
>NW_018456504.1:0-431 GCF_002113885.1 Mizuhopecten yessoensis
TTCATGAAACCGTTCTCATGCTCAAGCATGGAATCTGTGCTCAACCCAACTTTCTGGTAACTCGCTTAGAACTTGTCAACGATCAAAAAGTCAAATGTAAACATGGAAAACAATAGTCTCTTCAAAATGTTACCAAATCATTGACAAAATATGATTTATTTATTGAGTTATAACCAGAACAAGAAATAAGACTTGAACACAAAATCCATGCTTGAGCATGAGAACGGCTTCGTGAATACGGGCCCTGGCCAGGACACGTATGGAAGGTTCCCTAGTAAATGTATCAGCGACCTGCATGTGTATCAATGTGGAAAAGTATGTACCTGATCAGAACCACATTAATGACTATGTCAGAGATCATCAATATTGTAGTGATCACAACCATAGCGAAGACCAGCTGTGAGATTCTCCAAAAGCTTATCTGACTGTCA
>NW_018456505.1:0-431 GCF_002113885.1 Mizuhopecten yessoensis
TGGATGAGTCCATTATGGTCTACAGTGGTGAAAGGGTTAATACCCCCAGCACACTAACATGCTGACCAACAAGAGTGATTCATATATGTAAGTTGAAATAACTTATTTCATAATTGTTTTATATTCAAAAGGAAATAGGAAGTAGGCACAATTACATAAACAATTCATCTCTTTAGAGGTGACCTAATGTTATATAAAACAGAAGAATGTTCAAAGCATTCCGCACAGAGTGTCCAAAATAATTGGATCAAATAGCCTACACAGCTGACCCAGTGATATTAGTCAAATTCCGTATTATTAGTGAATATCAGGAGTTGTCTCCCCTATACCAGCTGACAAAGTGAAGCATTTCAGATCTTGTCTAATTTAAAACATCTCCAAAACACCAGTTATTGACAAATATGGTATCAGACCACAGTTATTGACAAATA
>NW_018456506.1:0-431 GCF_002113885.1 Mizuhopecten yessoensis
TCAATACCTGATCCCAAGAGAAGATAACTCTGCAATACGCAAAGAAACAATAGAGTACATTTTAGCATTTATAAACATTTCCTTGTAATCTTGCTAGTGGTCTATCAATTGGATATGCATGTACTTTTAACATAACATATATACAGCTGTCACAGCCGAACCAAAGCAATTAAAGCTCCGTAAGTGTTTGTAAATTGGGACAGTGAAAATCTAATATATTCTGAGATCGTATATTAACGGAAAGTGGTAATAGGGCGTCATTACAGAAATACGCGAAGCATGGATGACAATGAAAACATCCAGTTCCTGCAATTTCAGTCAGGAAACCATAATGCCGACATGGAGACTAACATAAATGCTACACCTAGCAATACAGTCAAACAGCAAGAAGACATCAATGGAATTGAAATTGGTGCTGATGTCCGAACTAA
>NW_018456507.1:0-431 GCF_002113885.1 Mizuhopecten yessoensis
CATATTTACCCTATCAAGACCCTTGAACACCTCGCGCACTGCTACGTCATAGGCTTCCTGAGATGTGGCAAAACCGCTCCTGTACACACCATTGTTGATCATCCTGTAACAGTTTTTATATACCACGTGTTTTTTTCAAAACTAGAGCAATCATATAAGAAAAAGTCTGGACTTTAGAGAAGGGAAGAACTGAAGATACGATGTCTTGAAAGCATATAATGTACATAACATACAACAATCGACACATTAAAGGATGGGATCATCACGTAAATCATGATTACTGAATTATATTAATTTCACTTCTTTAATTAATGAAAACAACGCACGGATATATCCACTCGTTTACTTCATCGATTTCCTTCCGGAGGGATTCTGGGTAACAATCTAACTTCCGTTGTTTCTCACTGGCACAGAAATCATTGAATTCTGAG
>NW_018456508.1:0-432 GCF_002113885.1 Mizuhopecten yessoensis
TCCACACAGCAATAGTGACAGATATAATGTAGAATGTATAAGGTCGTCTCCACACAGCAATAGTGACACAGATATAATGTAGAATGTATAAGGTCTCCTCCATACAGCAATAGTGACACAGATATAATTTAGAATGTATAAGGTCTCCTCCACACAGCAATAGTGACACAGATATAATTTAGAATGTATAAGGTCTCCTCCACACAGGAATAGTGACACAGATATAATGTAGAATGTATATGGTCTCCACCACACAGCAATAGTGACAGATATAATGTAGAATGTATAAGGTCTCCACCACACAGCAATAGTGACAGATATAATGAAGAATGTATAAGGTCTTCACCACACAGCAAGTGACACAGATATAATGTAGAATGTATAAGATCTCCTCCACACAGCAATAGTGACACAGATATAATGTAGAATGTA
>NW_018456509.1:0-432 GCF_002113885.1 Mizuhopecten yessoensis
TGAAGAGGGGAGAAACCCACAAAATACTTTTTAAGCCTAGAAAAAAAGAATTATGTTAATAAACCTGTTACCCACATCAAATTAGACTCTGGGAAAACAGTCAAGGAGCAAAAAGATAGTTTATGCCAAATACAAAAAATTTACAAGAATCTGTATAGTAGTAAGGATAATCTTTTAACAGATGTAAATCTGAACATTATATTTGAAAATCTACATACACCAAAATTAAATAATGCGTAAAGCGCAAAGCTAGAAGGGAACATTACATATGCCGAAACCGTATCTGGGTAAATCATTAAAAAATAACAAATCCCCAGGCTCAGACGGGTTTTCTGCCGAATTTTACATTTTTTTGGTCAAACTTGGGAGTTTTTCTAATAAGGTCCCTGAATAACGGATATGAACAAGGATCATTATCAATTACTCAAAAAC
>NW_018456510.1:0-432 GCF_002113885.1 Mizuhopecten yessoensis
ACAACGTACTTATCTCAGTGATGATTGTAAACAACGTACTCATCTTACTGATGACTGTAAACAACGTACTCATCTCATTGATGACCATAAACAACGTACTCATCTCACTGATGACTGTAAACAACGTACTCATCTCAGTGATGACCATAAACAACGTACTCATCTCCGTGATGATTGTAAACAACGTACTCATCTCAGTGATGACCATAAACAACGTCCTCATCTCAGTGATGACCATAAACAACGTACTCATCTCAGTGATGATTGTAAACAACGTTCTTATCTCAGTGATGACCATAAACAACGTCCTCATCTCAGTGATGATTGTAAACAACGTACTCATCTCAGTGATGACCATAAACAACGTCCTCATCTCAGTGATGACCATAAACAACGTACTCATCTCCGTGATGATTGTAAACAACGTACTTA
>NW_018456511.1:0-432 GCF_002113885.1 Mizuhopecten yessoensis
CCTTGAATTATATTCAAGGTCTCAGGGGTAAAAAATGTCAAAAAATTTTCATTCATAACCAAAAGAACCAGGGTGATGATATTTTGCCAGAAGCATGCTGGGTTAAAGGGTTACCAAGTTTGTTTAAATGAATCCCTTCCCCCATTTCCAAGGGCACAGAGGTCAAAGATGTTGAAATCTTTCATCAACTTCTAAATAACCAAAAGGTCCGGTGAAATGATATTTGGCCAGAAGCATGCTATCATGTTGTTGGATTTGCTTACAAAATAATACCTATTGTGTGGTAAAATCTTAGTCTGAACGATATCAGTTATGAAGTTTACAGAGTGGCTATCCCATTAGCAAAAATGTAACACANACACATTTTTGTCTTCCTTGTACATTGCTAAACATATTTTGTTATACCTTCTTTATCTGTTTTTATTTTAGATG
>NW_018456512.1:0-432 GCF_002113885.1 Mizuhopecten yessoensis
TACGCTGTGGCAGTTATTATTTCTTATTTCAGCTCGATCTTTTCTCTTTTTTTTTGCAGATAAGTAAGTATGAAGGTGAATCGATTTTAAAAATCGCTTTTATTTATTGAAAAATAAAAACGAATGGTATTTGTGTAAGCGTATGAAGTCTTTTGTTATATTTTGTTGTTCTGTTGTCACTTTTTAAAAAAGTCGTCACGTAACACGCTGCAAGTGTCTACACTCCGTGTGGAGCGTGTCGTTGTATGGTGCAGTGACAATAAACGGCTATTTTTTCGGCACAAAAACACTGAGCAACCTACATCCACCGTATGTAAAAATCCAGGATTTTTGATAGTGGTAAGTTATTTTGTTTTGCGATAATGTTTAAGCATATATTTTCTAAACATTTAGAATACAATCAATGTGTAAAAAATTGCACTTGGATTATCA
>NW_018456513.1:0-432 GCF_002113885.1 Mizuhopecten yessoensis
GTTACAGTAATCTACAGTATATAGTTATATGTAATCTACAGTATACAGATACATGTAATCTACAGTATATAGTTACATGTAATTTACAGTATATAGTTACACTAATCTACAGTATATAATGACATGTAAACAACAGTATATAGTTATATGTAATCTACAGTATATAGTGACATGTAATCTAAAGTATATAGTTACATGTAATCTACAATATAAAGTAACATGTAATCTACAGTATATAGTTACATGTAATCTACAGTATAGAGTTACAGTAATCTACAGTATATAGTTACATGTAATCTACAATAGAAAGTAACATGTAATCTACAGTATATAGTTACATGTAATCTACAGTATAAAGTTACAGTAATCTACAATATATAGTTACATGTAATCTACAGTATATAGTAACAGTAATCTACAGTATATAGTGAC
>NW_018456514.1:0-432 GCF_002113885.1 Mizuhopecten yessoensis
TGTGTTATACTGACTAACAGTTAACACTACACCGCCTGTCGAGATTTATTCATTATTCATTGTTTCTCTGTGTTATACTGATTAACAGTTAACACTACTCCTCCTGTCGTGATATGTCTTTATTTATTACTTCTCTGTGTTATACTGACCAACAGTTAACACTACTACTCCTGTCGTGATATATCTTTATACATTGTTTCTCTGTATTATACTGACTGACAATTAATACTACTCCTCCTGTTGTGATATATCTTTATTCATTGTTTCGCTGTGTAATACTGACTAACAGTTAACACTACTCCTCCTGTCGTGATATATCTTTATTTATTGCTTCTCTGTGTTTTAATGACGAACAGTTAATACTACACCGCCTGTCGTGATATATCATTATTTATTGCTTCGCTGTGTTATACTGACTAACAGTTAACACTA
>NW_018456515.1:0-432 GCF_002113885.1 Mizuhopecten yessoensis
CTATTGTCACTTTTATTAAGTCCATTATAGTTATAAAAACCAAAAGGATATGTTTGTTTATTATAATCAAATGGAATAATCAATGCATCTAATAAGAACTCAAAATTTTGTAAAAGATTTTGTACTTTGTAACATTCCCATAATACATGCTCTATTGTCTCTATTTCTAGTTTACACAGTTCACAGTAAGGGCTATCTACTATTCCTGCCTTAAACAAATATGCATTAGTTGTCAAAATGTGCTGATTAATTCTGTACTGGAACCACTGTAATTTAGTATTTTTTGTAATTTTAAATGGCATTTTACATAAAAAAAATCAAACTTCATCATCAAATTGAAATATATCATCCCATTTTTTTTTACCTGTTGAAATAATATCATTTTTGCAAAATAAGCTATAAAAATCTCTTATCCCCTTTTTGTTTTTCAAA
>NW_018456516.1:0-432 GCF_002113885.1 Mizuhopecten yessoensis
CTTTTAGGTGATATCAACACTTTTAGACTACGCAGTAGGTTTGCCGAGTGTTGTAGCTGATACCAACGTTTTTAGACTACGCAGTAGGTTTGCCTAGCCTTTTAGCTGATATCAACACTTTTAGGGTAGGAAGTAAGTTTGCCTAGCCTTGTAGCTGATACCAACACTTTTAGACTGCGCAATAGGTTTGCCTAGCCTTGTAGCTGATATCAACACGTTTAAGGTAGGCAGTAGGTTTGCATAGCCTGATAGCTGATACCAAAGCTGTTAGGCTAGACAGTAGGTTTACCTAGCCTTGTAGTTGATACCAATACTTTTAGACTAGGCAGTAGGTTTGGCATAGCCTTGTAGCTGATACCAACACTTTTGGTCTAGACAGGTGGTTTTCCTAGTCTTGTATCTGATACCAACGTTTTTAGACTACGCAGTAGG
>NW_018456517.1:0-432 GCF_002113885.1 Mizuhopecten yessoensis
GTTTGTTCGTTCAGGTCACGTTTGGATCAGATACAATGGTAAGTTGGTAAGTACAGGTCACGCTCTGATCAGATACAATGGTAAGTGTGTACGTACTGGTCACGCTCGGATCAGAAACTGTGGTGCGTTTGTAGGTACAGGTCACGCTCGGATCAGAAACTGTGGTGCGTTTGTAGGTACAGGTCACGCTCGGATCATCTGTTTGTACTTACAGGTCTGCTCGGATCAGATACAATGTTGAGTCTGTACGAACAGGTCACGATCGGATCAGATACAATGGTAACTGTGTACGTACTGGTCACGCTCGGATCAGATACTATGGTAAGTTTGTACGTACAGGTCACGCTCGGATCAGATACAAAGGTAAGTTTGTACGTAAAAGTCACACTCGGATTAGATACAATGGTGAGTTTGTACGTACAGGTCACGCCC
>NW_018456518.1:0-174 GCF_002113885.1 Mizuhopecten yessoensis
TGTATGATGTAGTGAGTCCTAGAAGGATGAGACAGCTGTATGATGCAGTAGGTCCTAGAAGGACGAGACAGCTGTATGATATAGTGAGTCCTAGAAGGACGAGACAGCTGTATGATGCAGTGAGTCCTAGAAGGACGAAACAGCTGTATGATGTAGTGAGTCCTAGAAGAACGA
>NW_018456518.1:368-432 GCF_002113885.1 Mizuhopecten yessoensis
AGTCCTAGAAGGTCGAGAGAGCTGTATGATGTAGTGAGTCCTAGAAGGACGGGACAGCTGTATG
>NW_018456519.1:0-432 GCF_002113885.1 Mizuhopecten yessoensis
GTTTTCTTTTGTCAATAATGTCGCATTGTCATCAAATAAAAGAAAAAAAATTTGGAATTGAATAGAATTGTCTGGAAAGAAGCATTTTAATAACAACGCCTCTCCTTAAGGACTGCAGTATGGTTGGGTATGGTTATAGAATTGCAATTTCAACTATTTCAATTTCATAATGCTGGACTAAATCCTGAGGGTCAAGGGCTGAACCCTAGAACTATTGTGGTAGCGTAAGTGTAAACTGTTCATGTACCGCTATTGTATTGTATGGCATTGTTATATCTACTCCTTACATGTTATTAATTCAAAATGTCTTCCCATGTCCATCTCAGTATTTAAGATCAAGGTCAAGAGTCAAATTGACCTTTTTAATACAGCTGAGATATGCCTCATTGAAACCATTATTTCAGTACTTGCACTAAAACTCCTTATTAGAGA
>NW_018456520.1:0-432 GCF_002113885.1 Mizuhopecten yessoensis
GTCAGTGATAACCAATATTAATGTCATTTCTAAAACAGTTGTTCCAGTCATTGATAATCAATAATAATGTTATTTCTGACACAGTTGATCCTGTCAGTGGTAACCAATATTATTGTCATTTCTAAAACAGTTGATCTTGTACAGTGATAACCAGTAATAATGTTGTTTTTGACACAGTTATTCCTGTCATTGATAACCAATATTATTGTTATTTCTAAAACCAATGTCCCTGTACAGTGATAACTAATATTAGTGTTATTTCTGACACAGTTGATCCTGTCATTGATAACCAATATTATTGTTATTCTGACACAGTTATTCCTGTCAGTGATAACCAATATTATTGCTATTTCTAAAACAGTTGTCCCTGTATAGTGATAACTAATTTTATTGTTATTTCTGACACAGTTGATCCTGTCAGTGATAACCAAT
>NW_018456521.1:0-432 GCF_002113885.1 Mizuhopecten yessoensis
GAAGGTCACTGTTCCTCTCCCTACATCCATAACACAGTCATTCTGGTTCAAAAAGTCATATCCAATGACAGCCGGTACTTCAATATCAGCTACTATCATACGACACTTCTTAATTTTCCCCGAAATCTCCAGTGGAAACACTGCCATACCCATCGGCGTAATGACCTTCCCATCGGCCACTCTCAGTTGTCCACAATTTCTGCTCAAATCTGGTCGTCTACTCTCTGGTAACTCGAGAAATACCTTGCTACTAAGTACAGAAATAGTTGCTCCTGTATCCAATAAACTATCTATCTCTTTACTATACAGAGATACCTGTAAAAATAATCTAACATTACTTGTATATTTAATCTCAAACACACATTGGGGTCCCTTTTTGTTTTCCTACATACTTTCTCTATCTTTTTCCTCTTGGGTTAAAACATGCCCCTT
>NW_018456522.1:0-223 GCF_002113885.1 Mizuhopecten yessoensis
ATATAGGTATCATAAGTAATGACGACATAAATATATATATATATAGAATAAAAATATTTTTTTCAGATCGTCCGCTAGGCCTTTCTGCCTTCTAGGGCTTCTTCAGGCGGATTGATTTTCCTTCGCAAGGACTTATTTATTTATTATCTACTATATATATATATTTAGTCCCATTCTGCTCCGATCATGTAATTGCAATTCTTTTATCAAATACACCTTATAC
>NW_018456522.1:283-432 GCF_002113885.1 Mizuhopecten yessoensis
CCCGTTTCTGTCCGTTCCTGTAAATCGTCGCCCGTTTCTGTCCGTTCCTGTAAATCGTCGCCCGTTTCTGTCTGTTCCTGTAAATCGTCGCCCATTCCTGCCCAATCCATATCAATACAATACTCTTATTTCGTTGCAATCTTTTTATC
>NW_018456523.1:0-432 GCF_002113885.1 Mizuhopecten yessoensis
ACCAAATATATACCATCTACAACCCCTCCCCCTCCTGGTGTTACCCAATATAAACCATCTGCAACCCTAACCCCTCCTGGTGTTACCAAATATATACCATCTACAACCCCTCCCACTCCTGGTGTTACATATACCATCTACAACCCCTCCCACTCCTGGTGTTACCCAATATATACCATCTATGACCCCTCCCCCTCCTGGTATTACCCAATATATACCATCTACAACCCCTCCCCCTCCTGGTGTTACCAAATATATACCATCNAAGTGTTACCAAATATAGACCATCTACGACCCATCCCCATCCTGGTGTTACCAAATATATACCATCTACAACCTTCCCCCTCTTAGTGTTATCAAATATATACAATCTATGAGCCCTCCCCATCTTAGTGTTACCAAATATATACCATCTACGACCCCTCCCCCTCC
>NW_018456524.1:0-432 GCF_002113885.1 Mizuhopecten yessoensis
TGGTTGCAAAGAAGCACTACGACAGGGTAGATACCGATGGAGGCATGACAAAGCTTGCGGGTCCTAGCAGATATCCTTGAAGTGGAGAGAAGGAAGAAAAGAACTGGTGTAAGAACAAACCAGGCTGGTATCAAGTTTGTGAAACCAGGGGAGAAAGCCACAGTGAAGCCTTGAAGCACCTCATCCATCTTGGAACGGGCGCCAACATGGGAGATGAAGGTTGACCTTGACAGGAAGCTTGTGTTTCCAGGATTAGTGGAAACAACACTGAGGCCCGACATGGTAATATGGACAGAGCAATCCAGACACCTCATCGCCATAGAGCTCACCGTACCATGGGAGGAAGGCTGCGCGGAAGCTCATGAGAGGAAGAAAGCCAAGTATGAGGAGCTGATGGAAAAGTGCAGGAGCAGAGGATGGACAGTATGGCTC
>NW_018456525.1:0-432 GCF_002113885.1 Mizuhopecten yessoensis
TTGCATCCACCCTCGTAATGATGATAGTATACCGAAAACATGTCAGTGATCACAAGCATGCTGTGGTCTTCAAAAATCTGCCTCGCTTCGGCGATCGCTATTTCCAGAACCTATACAGTGCCGTTTGACCACAGTGAAAAGTATATATACAATTTCAAAGTTATTTTTTAATTCAATTATCAGACCAATTGTATAATTTACTCAAGTGAATTAGATTCATAAAATAACTTTATGAAATCATATATATATCGTTACCCAAGTACATAAAATTAGTGTTGGGATGATTGTCGCTAATAATCTAAAACTATCGCTCAGGTGTGACGTCGGCGACAATCGATTGAAAACTTGTCACTATCAATAGTTTGAAAACATCCTTCACAGTATACATAATTAATACAGCGGAACTATGGGAAGGGAGATCACTCTCGCCTC
>NW_018456526.1:0-432 GCF_002113885.1 Mizuhopecten yessoensis
CAACTTAATTGGACTTAGTTAAATTTGTGGTTAAAGTTTTGGTGATTTTTTTCTTTCCATACAATATTGGATCATCACACTAAATACACAGTTGTCTATGATGAGTTAAGGTCATTTATATCGAGTGTAAGCAATGTGCTGGACCATATTTTCATATTCTATGGCCCAAAAACAACTTAATTGGACTTAGTTAAATTTGTGGTTAAAGTTTTGGTGAATTTTTTCTTTCCATACAGTATTGGATCATCACACTAAATACACAGTTGTCTATGATGAGTTAAGGTCATTTATATCGAGTGTAAGCAATGTGCTGGACCATATTTTCATATTCTATGGCCCAAAAATAACTTCATTGGATTTAGTTGAATTTGAGGTTCAAGTTTTTGAGGAAAGTTTTTTTGTGAAGTGTTGGACAACCACCATCAATAGGCT
>NW_018456527.1:0-432 GCF_002113885.1 Mizuhopecten yessoensis
ATAATTCTAGTTTATCTAACCTGACATATGATTTATATTAGATACAACAAAAAGTCATTAACTTTACAAATCATAGCTAATGTAACACGATCTTACAAACATTGACACAATGTCAACTGTTTAATAAAGTAATGTAATACCTTTCTTGAATTAATGATTACCAAAATGTCTTACCTGAAAAATGGAGTAAAAATAAGGAAAATTTAGAAAGCATACAATATATGTCTTTAATTTTCACTCTAAACAAAAATGAAAAAAAAAAACGCCGGTTTCTTGTTCTTGATTTGAAATCCGTAATTATCAGCATTTTAAAGATTTGATGGTTTTTATTTTCGCTTAAATACATTATCAATGTAATTTAAAAGCCCAACTACACGACTTTACCTTAGAAGTTGTATTTAATGATTGATAACCATTCAAGTCAACAAAATT
>NW_018456528.1:0-432 GCF_002113885.1 Mizuhopecten yessoensis
GCCAAGTCCCCTTTCTAGCCTTGAAATCTATCTGACCAAGTCCCCTCCAAGCCAGTAACCTCTTAACAAGTCCCCCTCCTAGCCTTGAAGTCTATCTGACCAAGTCCCCCTCCATGCCAGTAACCTCTTAGCAAGTCCTCTCCTAGCCTTGAAGTATATATGACCAAGTCCCCCTCCATGCCAGTAACCTCTTAGCAAGTCCCCCTCCTAGCCTTGAAGTATATCTGACCAAGTCCCCCTCCAAGCCAGTAACCTCTTAGCAAGTCCCCTTCCTAGCCTTGAAGTCTATCTAACCATGTCCCCCTCCAAGCCAGTAACCTCTTAGCAAGTCCTCTCCTAGCCTTGAAGTATATCTGACCAAGTCCCCCTCCAAGCCAGTAACCTCTCAGCAAGTCCCCCTCCTAGCCTTGAAGTCTATCTGACCAAGTCCCC
>NW_018456529.1:0-432 GCF_002113885.1 Mizuhopecten yessoensis
AATATCTTTGTCTATGGAAACAGCAACGAAAAACGTCATAGACTTCCAGGGAGCACAGGGACCCGGACCGAGGTTCGAGGCACACAGCAATGTCAACAAAGTGTCGCATGATTTAAATCGAGGCAACAGTGCACGCTATAAAAGGAAAGCTCAGGGTCAGTCAAGAGGTCATGTCCAAGGTCAATATAAGCCCTGTTTCAGGTGTGGGGAAAATCATAACCTTAAAATGTGTCGATTCAAGGACAGCGAATGTTTCTATTGCAAAAAGAAAGGACAAATAAAGGGAAAATGTTTGAGTCGACAGCGGAACAACGAAATACCAAGATCTAAAGGTAAGCCTTATAAAGCACAGACTCAAGTACACATGTTGAAGACAACTTCTGAAGATATAAAACAGGATCTGGAGTACTCTATGTATAACATTTTTCAAGT
>NW_018456530.1:0-432 GCF_002113885.1 Mizuhopecten yessoensis
AACGGGAGGTAAGATGTAAGGTGTGAGATCACACTCTACAACGGGCTGTATATGTCAGGTGTAAAGGTCACAACCTGCAACGGGAGGTATATGTAAGGTGTAAAGGTCAAACCCTGCAACGGGAGGTATATATAAAGTGTAAAGGTCACAACCTGCAACGGGAGGTATATGTCAGGTGTAAAGGTCACACCCTACAACATGAGGGATATGTAAGGTGTAAAGGTCACACCCTACAACGGGAGGGATATGTAAGGGGAAAAGGTCACAACCCTACAACATGAGGTATCTGTAAGGTGTAAAGGTCACATCCTACAACGGGAGGTATATGTAAGGTGAAAAGGTCACAACCCTACAACATGAGGTATATGTAAGGTGTAAAGGTCACATCCTACAACGGGAGGTATATGTAAGGTGAAAAGGTCACAACCCTAC
>NW_018456531.1:0-432 GCF_002113885.1 Mizuhopecten yessoensis
CCACCTTGTAATAGTTCTACACTATAGGTTCAATGTGTTTATATGAGATTCTATCTTGTAATAGTTCTACACTGTAGGTTCAAGGTGTTTATATGGGATTCCACCTTGTAATAGTTCTACACTATAGGTTCAATGTCTTTATATGGAAATCCACCTTGTAATAGTTCTACACTATAGGTTCAATGTGTTTATATGGGATTCCACCTTGTAATAGTTCTACACTATAGGTTCAATGTGTTTATATGGGATTCCACCTTGTAATAGTTCTACACTATAGGTTCAATGTNGTTTTTATATGGGATTCCACCTTGTAATAGTTCTACACTATAGGTTCAATGTGTTTATATGGAATTCTATCTTGTAATAGTTCTACACTATAGGTTCAACGTGTTTATATGGGATTCCACCTTGTAATAGTTCTACACTATAGGT
>NW_018456532.1:0-432 GCF_002113885.1 Mizuhopecten yessoensis
TAGAATTGACCCCAGGGTCTGCCCCACCTTTGCAGACTTAACCCCAGGGTCATAACTTGGAAACGGTTGAGATTCCCACCCAAAACTATAAATACAAATGCTGGGCAAAAAGAGACGAATGCAGTCATGATATTAGAATTGATCCTGGATTGGCCTTGGGGTCTGGCATATTCCCTTGGATCTCATTTGGAGAATATTTTGCCATGATTGCTTAGATATCCAGGTGAGCGATACAGGCCCTCTGGGCCTCTTGTTTTTTTTATGGTAAAGGAAACCTACATTAGATACTATTCAATTATAGCCTTTGGTTGTGGTCGACACCTGGATTTATCGACTTGAGAAAAGATGTACTAACTGAGGACGCAGTGCGTTCGTTTGGAGACACGCCATCATTCTATTTCTAGAAACACCCAGTCCTTCAACAAAAATCAC
>NW_018456533.1:0-432 GCF_002113885.1 Mizuhopecten yessoensis
TGTTTATGTAATACAGACGTGTTCCAGTAAAGACACCTTTTTATTCTGTTAGTACGACATCTGTTCATGTAATACCAACGTGTTCCAGTAAAGACACCTTTATATTCTTCTGAATACAACATTTGTTTATGTAATACAGACGTGTTTCAGTAAAGACACCTTTATATTCTTTTGAATACAACATTTGTTTATGTAATACAGAAGTGTTCCAGTAAAGACACCTTTTTATTCTGTTAGTACGCCATCTGTTCATGTAATACCAACGTGTTCCAGTAAAGACACCTTTTTATTCTGTTAATACGACATCTGTTCATCATGTTATACAGACGTGTTCCAGTAAAGATACCTTTATATTCTTTTCAAAACAACAGTTGTTTATGTAATACAGACGTGTTCAAGTAAATACACCTTTATATTCTGTTAATACGACAT
>NW_018456534.1:0-432 GCF_002113885.1 Mizuhopecten yessoensis
TGGCTTTCATCTCAAAAGCCAGAGCCAGGTTGAGATGGACCCGACAAGCCCCATATTCCCCCAGGGTGATGGACCGCAGCCAAGTCCTCCTTGGCACTCTAAAGATAGCCACCCTTACCACCCCCACTTATCTAACGTATCTAATACTAATCGGAGCAACCCCATAAACCTTTCTCTATCATACCCCCTCAAATCCAAATCATTCCCCCCAATTTGTAGTATGACCACCCCCAGACGAAACCCCTCCCCCTTCATTTGTCCACCAAATCTAACACATCCCAACCCCCCCTACAGTTTCACGGTTACCCCCTCCAACCCAAACCAACCCAATATTACTATGGAATCTCCCCCCCCCAACCTACTAATGAAACTGTGTCCCATTACCGCCACCTTCCCCAATACTTGCCTGAACATCTTGGGGTTTTTTCACCT
>NW_018456535.1:0-432 GCF_002113885.1 Mizuhopecten yessoensis
TAATACGCTAGAGATACGTTATACAGAGAGCGCTAGAGATAAGTTATACAGAGTATACTAGAGATAAGTTCTGCAGAGAGCGCTCGAGATAAGTTCTGCAGAGAGCGTTAGAGATAAGTTATACAGAGAGCGCTCGAGATAAGTTATACAGAGAGCGCTAGAGATAAGTTATACCGAGTGCGTTAGAGATAAGGTATGTAGAGTGCGCTAAAGATACTTTTTACAGAGTGCACTACAAACAAATTTTACAGAAGGCACTAGAGACAAATTATGCAGGGTACGCTAGAGATAAGTTTTACACAGTGCGCTAGATATATCTGCTGCAAATTAATTTAGAGTTAAGTGTTACAGAGAGCGCTAGAGATAAGTTCTGCTGAGATGGTTTCTGTTACGGAGCCCCCGAAGGGACATGGTAAAACATTTACTAAACCG
>NW_018456536.1:0-432 GCF_002113885.1 Mizuhopecten yessoensis
GCCCTTAGCGTCCACATGATCACAACTCCAACCAAGTATGAATTTAGTCTGGTCATTTTGGTCGAAATAAAGGGCCAACCTCAAAAAAATTGCAACAGAATTAATTCATACTTTATGTTATTTGGTAGCATGTCAGCTTTCAGGGAAAAAAAGTCTACCAAAATCAACTCATGGGAATGACCTTTCTCAAGTTCACAAGATATATGCCTATATAATTCGTATTTTCGTATTTTGGGATATTTGTAGGAAGGAAGAGATTTCTAATACAAATAAATTAAAGAACAATCTGGATATACAACTTTTATTTACTTTATAAAAAATATAACAGGGACAATTTAATTCATTATAATAGTTCAAGGCCAAATAGAGGACATATACATATACATGTATGAAGAGTGGCCGAGAAGTTAAATGTTGCCATAGATTTTCAAT
>NW_018456537.1:0-432 GCF_002113885.1 Mizuhopecten yessoensis
TGCAACAATCCTTTTCTGTACAAAAATCCTTCTCTGTTCAACATTTTTTCTCTGTGCAACAATTCTTCTCTGTACTACAATCCTTATCTTTACATCAATTCATCTCTGTACAACAATCCTTTTCTGTACTACAATCCTTCTCTGTTCAACAATCTTTCTCTATACAACAATCTTCTCTGTACTACAATCTTTATCTTTACATCAATTCATCTCTGTACAACAATTCTTCTCTGTACTACAACCGTTCTCTCTACTACAATCCTTCTCTGTGCAACAATCCTTCTCTGTTCAACAATCTTTCTCTGTACAACAATCTTCTCTGTACTACAACCGTTCTCTGTATTACAATCCTTCTCTGTGCAATAATCCTTTTCTGTACAAAAATCTTTCTCTGTTCAACACTCTTTCTCTGTGCAACAATTCTTCTCTGTA
>NW_018456538.1:0-432 GCF_002113885.1 Mizuhopecten yessoensis
AATCATTTTTAAAATCGTTTATAGTTTCTGATATTAATTCAAAAATCTCAGGAGCATCTGTGTTAGGGTCATATATTACAATAAGTTTTAATCGTGAGCCCTCTATTTCTAAATCTAGTCCCAAAAAATTGCCTGATGAATCTTTTTTTTCTTTATAAACTTTAAATTCAAAATTGTTGTTACACAGAACTGCAACTCCCCTCGAGTTCGACTTATAAGAGTTAAAATAACAACTTAAACCCCACTCATTTCTTATTTCTTCATTCTCTACAGTAAAATGGGTGTCTTGAAGACAATACATATTATATGATTTAACTCGTAAGTACGAAAACACATCTTTTCTTTTAACATTGTTACCTAACCCATAGGTAGTGGGCACGTCTATCAAAAAAAAAAATTGAATATATAAAACTAGAAAGGTGAAGAACTCAG
>NW_018456539.1:0-432 GCF_002113885.1 Mizuhopecten yessoensis
TTTGGACATAGACGGGATCTGATCTACAGTAGGATACTGGGGCTAGCAAGCTTTGGACATAGACGGGATAGACGGGATATGATCTACTTGTGTCCCCAAGTAGAGGGCACGAATGTAAATCCCAAACTATGCAGGGGGTTGCCACACAAGTCGCCTCTGACGACATGCAGTGAATAACTGATCAACCATCGAACTGTTATTTACCTGTCTTGTAACGTGGTCGCCAAACCCATTCTTGAAAGTCTCACGGTTACTGTAAAACTGCAACACGCTTTGTAAAATTGAACACAATCTTAGTTAATATTAGGAGAAATTGTTATGCTCGTCGTCCCTTATTCCATACGAGCCTTCCGGTTTTTTTCCCGTTAGGCAATATGTTGACCTTGCCTCCTGCATACACACACGCAAGCACGCATACACTACACATATGGA